>NW_026871381.1:7500-205922 GCF_028564815.1 Eubalaena glacialis | reverse complement strand
AAGCCGTACCCTAACCCTAACCAATACCCTACGCAGTACCCTCACCCGTACCCTCACCCGTACCCTAAGGCGTACCCTAACCCTAACCCTAACCCTAACCCTAACCCTAACCCCTACCCTACGCCGTACCCTCACCCGTACCCTATCCCATACCCTAAGCCGTACCCTAACCCTAACACTAACCCTAACCCTAACCCTAACCCTAAACTACCCTTGACTGCTTTTGCCTCCATTAGATTTCCTAAGCACTAGTGTTTTAAGGAACAGGTTAAAAAGAAAATCCTAAAGTGATTTTTTTATGATGTGTTTATTCTTTATCTTATCCTAGTGACTAAAATCTTCTCCATGGCTGGACCCCAAATAATATTCCTTTACGTGCTAAGTGGTATCTAGAGAGTGGGATAGGTTTAATAAATACCCTAATCCTAACGTGTACCCTAACCCTAACCCATACCCTAACCCTAACGCTTACCCTAACCCTAACCCAAACCCTAATCCTAACACGTACGCTAATCCTAACCCGTACCCTAAACCAATCCCTAACCCTAAAACTAACCCTAACCCTAACCCTAACCCTAACCTATACCCTACGCCGTACCCTCACCCGTACCCTAACCCGTACCCTAAGCCGTACCCTAACCCTAACCCTAACCCTAACCCTAACACCTACCCTACGCCGTACCCTAACCCGTACCCTAACCCGTATCCTAAGCCGTACCCTAACCCTAACCAATACCCTACGCAGTACCCTCACCCGTACCCTCACCCGTACCCTAAGGCGTACCCTAACCCTAACCCTAACCCTAACCCTAACCCTAACCCCTACCCTACGCCGTACCCTCACCCGTACCCTATCCCATACCCTAAGCCGTACCCTAACCCTAACACTAACCCTAACCCTAACCCTAACCCTAAACTACCCTTGACTGCTTTTGCCTCCATTAGATTTCCTAAGCACTAGTGTTTTAAGGAACAGGTTAAAAAGAAAATCCTAATGTGATTTTTTTATAATGTGTTTATTCTTTATCTTATCCTAGTGACTAAAATCTTCTCCATGGCTGGACCCCAAATAATATTCATTTACGTGCTAAGTGGTATCTAGAGAGTGGGATAGGTTTAATAAATACCCTAATCCTAACGTGTACCCTAACCCTAACCCATACCCTAACCCTAACGCGTACCCTAACCCTAACCCAAACCCTAACCCTAACACGTACGCTAATCCTAACCCGTACCCTAAACCAATCCCTAACCCTAAAACTAACCCTAACCCTAACCCATACCCTAAGCCGTACCCTAACCCTAACCCTAACCCATACGCTACGCCGTACCCTCACCCGTACCCTAACCCGTATCCTAAGCCGTACCCTAACCCTAACCCTAACCCTAACCTATACCCTACGCCGTACCCTCACCTGTACCCTAACCCGTACCCTAAGCCGTACCCTAACCCTAACCCTAACCCTAACCCCTACCCTACGCCGTACCCTAACCCGTACCCTAACCCGTATCCTAGGCCGTACCCTAACCCTAAACAATACCCTACGCAGTACCCTCACCCGTACCCTCACCCGTAACCTAAGCCGTACCCTAACCCTAACCCTAACCCTAACCCTAACCCTAACCCCTACCCTACGCCGTACCCTCACCCGTACCCTATCCCATACCCTAAGCCGTACCCTAACCCTAACACTAACCCTAACCCTAACCCTAACCCTAAACTACCCTTGACTGCTTTTGCCTCCATTAGATTTCCTAAGCACTAGTGTTTTAAGGAACAGGTTAAAAAGAAAATCCTAAAGTGATTTTTTTATGATGTGTTTATTCTTTATCTTATCCTAGTGACTAAAATCTTCTCCATGGCTGGACCCCAAATAATATTCCTTTACGTGCTAAGTGGTATCTAGAGAGTGGGATAGGTTTAATAAATACCCTAATCCTAACGTGTACCCTAACCCTAACCCATACCCTAACCCTAACGCGTACCCTAACCCTAACCCAAACCCTAACCCTAACACGTACGCTAATCCTAACCCGTACCCTAAACCAATCCCTAACCCTAAAACTAACCCTAACCCTAACCCTAACCCTAACCCATACCCTACGCCGTACCCTCACATGTACCCTAACCCGTACCCTAAGCCGTACCCTAACCCTAACCCTAACCCTAACCCATACGCTACGCCGTACCCTCACCTGTAACCTAACCCGTATCCTAAGCCGTACCCTAACCCTAACCCTAACCCTAACCTATACCCTACGCCGTACCCTCACCTGTACCCTAACCCGTACCCTAAGCCGTACCCTAACCCTAACCCTAACCCTAACCCTAACCCCTACCCTACGCCGTACCCTAACCCGTACCCTAACCCGTATCCTAAGCCATACCCTAACCCTAACCAATACCCTACGCAGTACCCTCACCCGTACCCTCACCCGTACCCTAAGCCGTACCCTAACCCTAACCCTAACCCTAACCCTAACCCTAACCCCTACCCTACGCCGTACCCTCACCCGTACCCTATCCCATACCCTAAGCCGTACCCTAACCCTAACACTAACCCTAACCCTCACCCTAACCCTAAACTACCCTTGACTGCTTTTGCCTCCATTAGATTTCCTAAGCACTAGTGTTTTAAGGAACAGGTTAAAAAGAAAATCCTAATGTGATTTTTTTATAATGTGTTTATTCTTTATCTTATCCTAGTGACTAAAATCTTCTCCATGGCTGGACCCCAAATAATATTCCTTTACGTGCTAAGTGGTATCTAGAGAGTGGGATAGGTTTAATAAATACCCTAATCCTAACGTGTACCCTAACCCTAACCCATACCCTAACCCTAACGCGTACCCTAACCCTAACCCAAAGCCTAACCCTAACACATACGCTAATCCTAACCCGTACCCTAAACCAATCCCTAACCCTAAAACTAACCCTAACCCTAACCCTAACCCTAACCCATACCCTACGCTGTACCCTCACCCCTAACCCTAACCCTAACCTATACCCTACGCCGTACCCTCACCTGTACCCTAACCCGTACCCTAAGCCGTACCCTAACCCTAACCCTAACCCTAACCCCTACCCTACGCCGTACCCTAACCCGTACCCTAACCCGTATCCTAGGCCGTACCCTAACCCTAACCAATACCCTACGCAGTACCCTCACCCGTACCCTCACCCGTACCCTAAGCCGTACCCTAACCCTAACCCTAACCCTAACCCTAAACCTAGCCCCTACCCTACACCGTACCCTCACCCGTACCCTATCCCATACCCTAAGCCGTACCCTAACCCTAACACTAACCCTAACCCTAACCCTAACCCTAAACTACCCTTGACTGCTTTTGCCTCCTTTAGATTTCCTAAGCACTAGTGTTTTAAGGAACAGGTTAAAAAGAAAATCCTAAAGTGATTTTTTTATGATGTGTTTATTCTTTATCTTATCCTAGTGACTAAAATCTTCTCCATGGCTGGACCCCAAATAATATTCCTTTACGTGCTAAGTGGTATCTAGAGAGTGGGATAGGTTTAATAAATACCCTAATCCTAACGTGTACCCTAACCCTAACCCATACCGTAACCCTAACGCGTACCCTAACCCTAACCCAAACCCTAACCCTAACACGTACGCTAATCCTAACCCGTACCCTAAACCAATCCCTAACCCTAAAACTAACCCTAACCCTAACCCTAACCCTAACCCATACCCTACGCCGTACCCTCACCCGTACCCTAACCCGTACCCTAAGCCGTACCCTAACCCTAACCCTAACCCTAACCCATACGCTACGCCGTACCCTCACCTGTAACCTAACCCGTATCCTAAGCCGTACCCTAACCGTAACCCTAACACTAAACTATACCCTACGCCGTACCCTCACCTGTACCCTAACCCGTACCCTAAGCCATACCCTAACCCTAACCCTAACCCTAACCCTAACCCTAACCCCTACCCTACGCCGTACCCTAACCCGTACCCTAACCCGTATCCTAAGCCGTACCCTAACCCTAACCAATACCCTATGCAGTACCCTCACCCGTACCCTCACCCGTACCCTAAGCCGTACCCTAACCCTAACCCTAACCCTAACCCCTACCGTACGCCGTACCCTAACCCGTACCCTAACCCGTATCCTAGGCCGTACCCTAACCCTAACCAATACCGTACGCAGTACCCTCACCCGTACCCTCACCCGTAACCTAAGCCGTACCCTAACCCTAACCCTAACCCTAACCCTAACCCCTACCCTACGCCGTACCCTCACCCGTACCCTATCCCATACCCTAAGCCGTACCCTAACCCTAACACTAACCCTAACCCTAACCCTAACCCTAAACTACCCTTGACTGCTTTTGCCTCCATTAGATTTCCTAAGCACTAGTGTTTTAAGGAACAGGTTAAAAAGAAAATCCTAAAGTGATTTTTTTATGATGTGTTTATTCTTTATCTTATCCTAGTGACTAAAATCTTCTCCATGGCTGGACCCCAAATAATATTCCTTTACGTGCTAAGTGGTATCTAGAGAGTGGGATAGGTTTAATAAATACCCTAATCCTAACGTGTACCCTAACCCTAACCCATACCCTAACCCTAACGCTTACCCTAACCCTAACCCAAACCCTAATCCTAACACGTACGCTAATCCTAACCCGTACCCTAAACCAATCCCTAACCCTAAAACTAACCCTAACCCTAACCCTAACCCTAACCTATACCCTACGCCGTACCCTCACCCGTACCCTAACCCGTACCCTAAGCCGTACCCTAACCCTAACCCTAACCCTAACCCTAACACCTACCCTACGCCGTACCCTAACCCGTACCCTAACCCGTATCCTAAGCCGTACCCTAACCCTAACCAATACCCTACGCAGTACCCTCACCCGTACCCTCACCCGTACCCTAAGGCGTACCCTAACCCTAACCCTAACCCTAACCCTAACCCTAACCCCTACCCTACGCCGTACCCTCACCCGTACCCTATCCCATACCCTAAGCCGTACCCTAACCCTAACACTAACCCTAACCCTAACCCTAACCCTAAACTACCCTTGACTGCTTTTGCCTCCATTAGATTTCCTAAGCACTAGTGTTTTAAGGAACAGGTTAAAAAGAAAATCCTAATGTGATTTTTTTATAATGTGTTTATTCTTTATCTTATCCTAGTGACTAAAATCTTCTCCATGGCTGGACCCCAAATAATATTCATTTACGTGCTAAGTGGTATCTAGAGAGTGGGATAGGTTTAATAAATACCCTAATCCTAACGTGTACCCTAACCCTAACCCATACCCTAACCCTAACGCGTACCCTAACCCTAACCCAAACCCTAACCCTAACACGTACGCTAATCCTAACCCGTACCCTAAACCAATCCCTAACCCTAAAACTAACCCTAACCCTAACCCATACCCTAAGCCGTACCCTAACCCTAACCCTAACCCATACGCTACGCCGTACCCTCACCCGTACCCTAACCCGTATCCTAAGCCGTACCCTAACCCTAACCCTAACCCTAACCTATACCCTACGCCGTACCCTCACCTGTACCCTAACCCGTACCCTAAGCCGTACCCTAACCCTAACCCTAACCCTAACCCCTACCCTACGCCGTACCCTAACCCGTACCCTAACCCGTATCCTAGGCCGTACCCTAACCCTAAACAATACCCTACGCAGTACCCTCACCCGTACCCTCACCCGTAACCTAAGCCGTACCCTAACCCTAACCCTAACCCTAACCCTAACCCTAACCCCTACCCTACGCCGTACCCTCACCCGTACCCTATCCCATACCCTAAGCCGTACCCTAACCCTAACACTAACCCTAACCCTAACCCTAACCCTAAACTACCCTTGACTGCTTTTGCCTCCATTAGATTTCCTAAGCACTAGTGTTTTAAGGAACAGGTTAAAAAGAAAATCCTAAAGTGATTTTTTTATGATGTGTTTATTCTTTATCTTATCCTAGTGACTAAAATCTTCTCCATGGCTGGACCCCAAATAATATTCCTTTACGTGCTAAGTGGTATCTAGAGAGTGGGATAGGTTTAATAAATACCCTAATCCTAACGTGTACCCTAACCCTAACCCATACCCTAACCCTAACGCGTACCCTAACCCTAACCCAAACCCTAACCCTAACACGTACGCTAATCCTAACCCGTACCCTAAACCAATCCCTAACCCTAAAACTAACCCTAACCCTAACCCTAACCCTAACCCATACCCTACGCCGTACCCTCACATGTACCCTAACCCGTACCCTAAGCCGTACCCTAACCCTAACCCTAACCCTAACCCATACGCTACGCCGTACCCTCACCTGTAACCTAACCCGTATCCTAAGCCGTACCCTAACCCTAACCCTAACCCTAACCTATACCCTACGCCGTACCCTCACCTGTACCCTAACCCGTACCCTAAGCCGTACCCTAACCCTAACCCTAACCCTAACCCTAACCCCTACCCTACGCCGTACCCTAACCCGTACCCTAACCCGTATCCTAAGCCATACCCTAACCCTAACCAATACCCTACGCAGTACCCTCACCCGTACCCTCACCCGTACCCTAAGCCGTACCCTAACCCTAACCCTAACCCTAACCCTAACCCTAACCCCTACCCTACGCCGTACCCTCACCCGTACCCTATCCCATACCCTAAGCCGTACCCTAACCCTAACACTAACCCTAACCCTCACCCTAACCCTAAACTACCCTTGACTGCTTTTGCCTCCATTAGATTTCCTAAGCACTAGTGTTTTAAGGAACAGGTTAAAAAGAAAATCCTAATGTGATTTTTTTATAATGTGTTTATTCTTTATCTTATCCTAGTGACTAAAATCTTCTCCATGGCTGGACCCCAAATAATATTCCTTTACGTGCTAAGTGGTATCTAGAGAGTGGGATAGGTTTAATAAATACCCTAATCCTAACGTGTACCCTAACCCTAACCCATACCCTAACCCTAACGCGTACCCTAACCCTAACCCAAAGCCTAACCCTAACACATACGCTAATCCTAACCCGTACCCTAAACCAATCCCTAACCCTAAAACTAACCCTAACCCTAACCCTAACCCTAACCCATACCCTACGCTGTACCCTCACCCCTAACCCTAACCCTAACCTATACCCTACGCCGTACCCTCACCTGTACCCTAACCCGTACCCTAAGCCGTACCCTAACCCTAACCCTAACCCTAACCCCTACCCTACGCCGTACCCTAACCCGTACCCTAACCCGTATCCTAGGCCGTACCCTAACCCTAACCAATACCCTACGCAGTACCCTCACCCGTACCCTCACCCGTACCCTAAGCCGTACCCTAACCCTAACCCTAACCCTAACCCTAAACCTAGCCCCTACCCTACACCGTACCCTCACCCGTACCCTATCCCATACCCTAAGCCGTACCCTAACCCTAACACTAACCCTAACCCTAACCCTAACCCTAAACTACCCTTGACTGCTTTTGCCTCCTTTAGATTTCCTAAGCACTAGTGTTTTAAGGAACAGGTTAAAAAGAAAATCCTAAAGTGATTTTTTTATGATGTGTTTATTCTTTATCTTATCCTAGTGACTAAAATCTTCTCCATGGCTGGACCCCAAATAATATTCCTTTACGTGCTAAGTGGTATCTAGAGAGTGGGATAGGTTTAATAAATACCCTAATCCTAACGTGTACCCTAACCCTAACCCATACCGTAACCCTAACGCGTACCCTAACCCTAACCCAAACCCTAACCCTAACACGTACGCTAATCCTAACCCGTACCCTAAACCAATCCCTAACCCTAAAACTAACCCTAACCCTAACCCTAACCCTAACCCATACCCTACGCCGTACCCTCACCCGTACCCTAACCCGTACCCTAAGCCGTACCCTAACCCTAACCCTAACCCTAACCCATACGCTACGCCGTACCCTCACCTGTAACCTAACCCGTATCCTAAGCCGTACCCTAACCGTAACCCTAACACTAAACTATACCCTACGCCGTACCCTCACCTGTACCCTAACCCGTACCCTAAGCCATACCCTAACCCTAACCCTAACCCTAACCCTAACCCTAACCCCTACCCTACGCCGTACCCTAACCCGTACCCTAACCCGTATCCTAAGCCGTACCCTAACCCTAACCAATACCCTATGCAGTACCCTCACCCGTACCCTCACCCGTACCCTAAGCCGTACCCTAACCCTAACCCTAACCCTAACCCCTACCGTACGCCGTACCCTAACCCGTACCCTAACCCGTATCCTAGGCCGTACCCTAACCCTAACCAATACCGTACGCAGTACCCTCACCCGTACCCTCACCCGTAACCTAAGCCGTACCCTAACCCTAACCCTAACCCTAACCCTAACCCCTACCCTACGCCGTACCCTCACCCGTACCCTATCCCATACCCTAAGCCGTACCCTAACCCTAACACTAACCCTAACCCTAACCCTAACCCTAAACTACCCTTGACTGCTTTTGCCTCCATTAGATTTCCTAAGCACTAGTGTTTTAAGGAACAGGTTAAAAAGAAAATCCTAAAGTGATTTTTTTATGATGTGTTTATTCTTTATCTTATCCTAGTGACTAAAATCTTCTCCATGGCTGGACCCCAAATAATATTCCTTTACGTGCTAAGTGGTATCTAGAGAGTGGGATAGGTTTAATAAATACCCTAATCCTAACGTGTACCCTAACCCTAACCCATACCCTAACCCTAACGCTTACCCTAACCCTAACCCAAACCCTAATCCTAACACGTACGCTAATCCTAACCCGTACCCTAAACCAATCCCTAACCCTAAAACTAACCCTAACCCTAACCCTAACCCTAACCTATACCCTACGCCGTACCCTCACCCGTACCCTAACCCGTACCCTAAGCCGTACCCTAACCCTAACCCTAACCCTAACCCTAACACCTACCCTACGCCGTACCCTAACCCGTACCCTAACCCGTATCCTAAGCCGTACCCTAACCCTAACCAATACCCTACGCAGTACCCTCACCCGTACCCTCACCCGTACCCTAAGGCGTACCCTAACCCTAACCCTAACCCTAACCCTAACCCTAACCCCTACCCTACGCCGTACCCTCACCCGTACCCTATCCCATACCCTAAGCCGTACCCTAACCCTAACACTAACCCTAACCCTAACCCTAACCCTAAACTACCCTTGACTGCTTTTGCCTCCATTAGATTTCCTAAGCACTAGTGTTTTAAGGAACAGGTTAAAAAGAAAATCCTAATGTGATTTTTTTATAATGTGTTTATTCTTTATCTTATCCTAGTGACTAAAATCTTCTCCATGGCTGGACCCCAAATAATATTCATTTACGTGCTAAGTGGTATCTAGAGAGTGGGATAGGTTTAATAAATACCCTAATCCTAACGTGTACCCTAACCCTAACCCATACCCTAACCCTAACGCGTACCCTAACCCTAACCCAAACCCTAACCCTAACACGTACGCTAATCCTAACCCGTACCCTAAACCAATCCCTAACCCTAAAACTAACCCTAACCCTAACCCATACCCTAAGCCGTACCCTAACCCTAACCCTAACCCATACGCTACGCCGTACCCTCACCCGTACCCTAACCCGTATCCTAAGCCGTACCCTAACCCTAACCCTAACCCTAACCTATACCCTACGCCGTACCCTCACCTGTACCCTAACCCGTACCCTAAGCCGTACCCTAACCCTAACCCTAACCCTAACCCCTACCCTACGCCGTACCCTAACCCGTACCCTAACCCGTATCCTAGGCCGTACCCTAACCCTAAACAATACCCTACGCAGTACCCTCACCCGTACCCTCACCCGTAACCTAAGCCGTACCCTAACCCTAACCCTAACCCTAACCCTAACCCTAACCCCTACCCTACGCCGTACCCTCACCCGTACCCTATCCCATACCCTAAGCCGTACCCTAACCCTAACACTAACCCTAACCCTAACCCTAACCCTAAACTACCCTTGACTGCTTTTGCCTCCATTAGATTTCCTAAGCACTAGTGTTTTAAGGAACAGGTTAAAAAGAAAATCCTAAAGTGATTTTTTTATGATGTGTTTATTCTTTATCTTATCCTAGTGACTAAAATCTTCTCCATGGCTGGACCCCAAATAATATTCCTTTACGTGCTAAGTGGTATCTAGAGAGTGGGATAGGTTTAATAAATACCCTAATCCTAACGTGTACCCTAACCCTAACCCATACCCTAACCCTAACGCGTACCCTAACCCTAACCCAAACCCTAACCCTAACACGTACGCTAATCCTAACCCGTACCCTAAACCAATCCCTAACCCTAAAACTAACCCTAACCCTAACCCTAACCCTAACCCATACCCTACGCCGTACCCTCACATGTACCCTAACCCGTACCCTAAGCCGTACCCTAACCCTAACCCTAACCCTAACCCATACGCTACGCCGTACCCTCACCTGTAACCTAACCCGTATCCTAAGCCGTACCCTAACCCTAACCCTAACCCTAACCTATACCCTACGCCGTACCCTCACCTGTACCCTAACCCGTACCCTAAGCCGTACCCTAACCCTAACCCTAACCCTAACCCTAACCCCTACCCTACGCCGTACCCTAACCCGTACCCTAACCCGTATCCTAAGCCATACCCTAACCCTAACCAATACCCTACGCAGTACCCTCACCCGTACCCTCACCCGTACCCTAAGCCGTACCCTAACCCTAACCCTAACCCTAACCCTAACCCTAACCCCTACCCTACGCCGTACCCTCACCCGTACCCTATCCCATACCCTAAGCCGTACCCTAACCCTAACACTAACCCTAACCCTCACCCTAACCCTAAACTACCCTTGACTGCTTTTGCCTCCATTAGATTTCCTAAGCACTAGTGTTTTAAGGAACAGGTTAAAAAGAAAATCCTAATGTGATTTTTTTATAATGTGTTTATTCTTTATCTTATCCTAGTGACTAAAATCTTCTCCATGGCTGGACCCCAAATAATATTCCTTTACGTGCTAAGTGGTATCTAGAGAGTGGGATAGGTTTAATAAATACCCTAATCCTAACGTGTACCCTAACCCTAACCCATACCCTAACCCTAACGCGTACCCTAACCCTAACCCAAAGCCTAACCCTAACACATACGCTAATCCTAACCCGTACCCTAAACCAATCCCTAACCCTAAAACTAACCCTAACCCTAACCCTAACCCTAACCCATACCCTACGCTGTACCCTCACCCCTAACCCTAACCCTAACCTATACCCTACGCCGTACCCTCACCTGTACCCTAACCCGTACCCTAAGCCGTACCCTAACCCTAACCCTAACCCTAACCCCTACCCTACGCCGTACCCTAACCCGTACCCTAACCCGTATCCTAGGCCGTACCCTAACCCTAACCAATACCCTACGCAGTACCCTCACCCGTACCCTCACCCGTACCCTAAGCCGTACCCTAACCCTAACCCTAACCCTAACCCTAAACCTAGCCCCTACCCTACACCGTACCCTCACCCGTACCCTATCCCATACCCTAAGCCGTACCCTAACCCTAACACTAACCCTAACCCTAACCCTAACCCTAAACTACCCTTGACTGCTTTTGCCTCCTTTAGATTTCCTAAGCACTAGTGTTTTAAGGAACAGGTTAAAAAGAAAATCCTAAAGTGATTTTTTTATGATGTGTTTATTCTTTATCTTATCCTAGTGACTAAAATCTTCTCCATGGCTGGACCCCAAATAATATTCCTTTACGTGCTAAGTGGTATCTAGAGAGTGGGATAGGTTTAATAAATACCCTAATCCTAACGTGTACCCTAACCCTAACCCATACCGTAACCCTAACGCGTACCCTAACCCTAACCCAAACCCTAACCCTAACACGTACGCTAATCCTAACCCGTACCCTAAACCAATCCCTAACCCTAAAACTAACCCTAACCCTAACCCTAACCCTAACCCATACCCTACGCCGTACCCTCACCCGTACCCTAACCCGTACCCTAAGCCGTACCCTAACCCTAACCCTAACCCTAACCCATACGCTACGCCGTACCCTCACCTGTAACCTAACCCGTATCCTAAGCCGTACCCTAACCGTAACCCTAACACTAAACTATACCCTACGCCGTACCCTCACCTGTACCCTAACCCGTACCCTAAGCCATACCCTAACCCTAACCCTAACCCTAACCCTAACCCTAACCCCTACCCTACGCCGTACCCTAACCCGTACCCTAACCCGTATCCTAAGCCGTACCCTAACCCTAACCAATACCCTATGCAGTACCCTCACCCGTACCCTCACCCGTACCCTAAGCCGTACCCTAACCCTAACCCTAACCCTAACCCCTACCGTACGCCGTACCCTAACCCGTACCCTAACCCGTATCCTAGGCCGTACCCTAACCCTAACCAATACCGTACGCAGTACCCTCACCCGTACCCTCACCCGTAACCTAAGCCGTACCCTAACCCTAACCCTAACCCTAACCCTAACCCCTACCCTACGCCGTACCCTCACCCGTACCCTATCCCATACCCTAAGCCGTACCCTAACCCTAACACTAACCCTAACCCTAACCCTAACCCTAAACTACCCTTGACTGCTTTTGCCTCCATTAGATTTCCTAAGCACTAGTGTTTTAAGGAACAGGTTAAAAAGAAAATCCTAAAGTGATTTTTTTATGATGTGTTTATTCTTTATCTTATCCTAGTGACTAAAATCTTCTCCATGGCTGGACCCCAAATAATATTCCTTTACGTGCTAAGTGGTATCTAGAGAGTGGGATAGGTTTAATAAATACCCTAATCCTAACGTGTACCCTAACCCTAACCCATACCCTAACCCTAACGCTTACCCTAACCCTAACCCAAACCCTAATCCTAACACGTACGCTAATCCTAACCCGTACCCTAAACCAATCCCTAACCCTAAAACTAACCCTAACCCTAACCCTAACCCTAACCTATACCCTACGCCGTACCCTCACCCGTACCCTAACCCGTACCCTAAGCCGTACCCTAACCCTAACCCTAACCCTAACCCTAACACCTACCCTACGCCGTACCCTAACCCGTACCCTAACCCGTATCCTAAGCCGTACCCTAACCCTAACCAATACCCTACGCAGTACCCTCACCCGTACCCTCACCCGTACCCTAAGGCGTACCCTAACCCTAACCCTAACCCTAACCCTAACCCTAACCCCTACCCTACGCCGTACCCTCACCCGTACCCTATCCCATACCCTAAGCCGTACCCTAACCCTAACACTAACCCTAACCCTAACCCTAACCCTAAACTACCCTTGACTGCTTTTGCCTCCATTAGATTTCCTAAGCACTAGTGTTTTAAGGAACAGGTTAAAAAGAAAATCCTAATGTGATTTTTTTATAATGTGTTTATTCTTTATCTTATCCTAGTGACTAAAATCTTCTCCATGGCTGGACCCCAAATAATATTCATTTACGTGCTAAGTGGTATCTAGAGAGTGGGATAGGTTTAATAAATACCCTAATCCTAACGTGTACCCTAACCCTAACCCATACCCTAACCCTAACGCGTACCCTAACCCTAACCCAAACCCTAACCCTAACACGTACGCTAATCCTAACCCGTACCCTAAACCAATCCCTAACCCTAAAAC
The DNA here is from genome assembly GCF_028564815.1 of Eubalaena glacialis. Lineage (NCBI taxonomy): Eukaryota > Metazoa > Chordata > Mammalia > Artiodactyla > Balaenidae > Eubalaena > Eubalaena glacialis. Next base: position 192,259 of record NW_026871381.1, on the reverse strand, counting down.
TAACCCTAACCCTAACCCATACCCTAAGCCGTACCCTAACCCTAACCCTAACCCATACGCTACGCCGTACCCTCACCCGTACCCTAACCCGTATCCTAAGCCGTACCCTAACCCTAACCCTAACCCTAACCTATACCCTACGCCGTACCCTCACCTGTACCCTAACCCGTACCCTAAGCCGTACCCTAACCCTAACCCTAACCCTAACCCCTACCCTACGCCGTACCCTAACCCGTACCCTAACCCGTATCCTAGGCCGTACCCTAACCCTAAACAATACCCTACGCAGTACCCTCACCCGTACCCTCACCCGTAACCTAAGCCGTACCCTAACCCTAACCCTAACCCTAACCCTAACCCTAACCCCTACCCTACGCCGTACCCTCACCCGTACCCTATCCCATACCCTAAGCCGTACCCTAACCCTAACACTAACCCTAACCCTAACCCTAACCCTAAACTACCCTTGACTGCTTTTGCCTCCATTAGATTTCCTAAGCACTAGTGTTTTAAGGAACAGGTTAAAAAGAAAATCCTAAAGTGATTTTTTTATGATGTGTTTATTCTTTATCTTATCCTAGTGACTAAAATCTTCTCCATGGCTGGACCCCAAATAATATTCCTTTACGTGCTAAGTGGTATCTAGAGAGTGGGATAGGTTTAATAAATACCCTAATCCTAACGTGTACCCTAACCCTAACCCATACCCTAACCCTAACGCGTACCCTAACCCTAACCCAAACCCTAACCCTAACACGTACGCTAATCCTAACCCGTACCCTAAACCAATCCCTAACCCTAAAACTAACCCTAACCCTAACCCTAACCCTAACCCATACCCTACGCCGTACCCTCACATGTACCCTAACCCGTACCCTAAGCCGTACCCTAACCCTAACCCTAACCCTAACCCATACGCTACGCCGTACCCTCACCTGTAACCTAACCCGTATCCTAAGCCGTACCCTAACCCTAACCCTAACCCTAACCTATACCCTACGCCGTACCCTCACCTGTACCCTAACCCGTACCCTAAGCCGTACCCTAACCCTAACCCTAACCCTAACCCTAACCCCTACCCTACGCCGTACCCTAACCCGTACCCTAACCCGTATCCTAAGCCATACCCTAACCCTAACCAATACCCTACGCAGTACCCTCACCCGTACCCTCACCCGTACCCTAAGCCGTACCCTAACCCTAACCCTAACCCTAACCCTAACCCTAACCCCTACCCTACGCCGTACCCTCACCCGTACCCTATCCCATACCCTAAGCCGTACCCTAACCCTAACACTAACCCTAACCCTCACCCTAACCCTAAACTACCCTTGACTGCTTTTGCCTCCATTAGATTTCCTAAGCACTAGTGTTTTAAGGAACAGGTTAAAAAGAAAATCCTAATGTGATTTTTTTATAATGTGTTTATTCTTTATCTTATCCTAGTGACTAAAATCTTCTCCATGGCTGGACCCCAAATAATATTCCTTTACGTGCTAAGTGGTATCTAGAGAGTGGGATAGGTTTAATAAATACCCTAATCCTAACGTGTACCCTAACCCTAACCCATACCCTAACCCTAACGCGTACCCTAACCCTAACCCAAAGCCTAACCCTAACACATACGCTAATCCTAACCCGTACCCTAAACCAATCCCTAACCCTAAAACTAACCCTAACCCTAACCCTAACCCTAACCCATACCCTACGCTGTACCCTCACCCCTAACCCTAACCCTAACCTATACCCTACGCCGTACCCTCACCTGTACCCTAACCCGTACCCTAAGCCGTACCCTAACCCTAACCCTAACCCTAACCCCTACCCTACGCCGTACCCTAACCCGTACCCTAACCCGTATCCTAGGCCGTACCCTAACCCTAACCAATACCCTATGCAGTACCCTCACCCGTACCCTCACCCGTACCCTAAGCCGTACCCTAACCCTAACCCTAACCCTAACCCTAAACCTAGCCCCTACCCTACACCGTACCCTCACCCGTACCCTATCCCATACCCTAAGCCGTACCCTAACCCTAACACTAACCCTAACCCTAACCCTAACCCTAAACTACCCTTGACTGCTTTTGCCTCCTTTAGATTTCCTAAGCACTAGTGTTTTAAGGAACAGGTTAAAAAGAAAATCCTAAAGTGATTTTTTTATGATGTGTTTATTCTTTATCTTATCCTAGTGACTAAAATCTTCTCCATGGCTGGACCCCAAATAATATTCCTTTACGTGCTAAGTGGTATCTAGAGAGTGGGATAGGTTTAATAAATACCCTAATCCTAACGTGTACCCTAACCCTAACCCATACCGTAACCCTAACGCGTACCCTAACCCTAACCCAAACCCTAACCCTAACACGTACGCTAATCCTAACCCGTACCCTAAACCAATCCCTAACCCTAAAACTAACCCTAACCCTAACCCTAACCCTAACCCATACCCTACGCCGTACCCTCACCCGTACCCTAACCCGTACCCTAAGCCGTACCCTAACCCTAACCCTAACCCTAACCCATACGCTACGCCGTACCCTCACCTGTAACCTAACCCGTATCCTAAGCCGTACCCTAACCGTAACCCTAACACTAAACTATACCCTACGCCGTACCCTCACCTGTACCCTAACCCGTACCCTAAGCCATACCCTAACCCTAACCCTAACCCTAACCCTAACCCTAACCCCTACCCTACGCCGTACCCTAACCCGTACCCTAACCCGTATCCTAAGCCGTACCCTAACCCTAACCAATACCCTATGCAGTACCCTCACCCGTACCCTCACCCGTACCCTAAGCCGTACCCTAACCCTAACCCTAACCCTAACCCCTACCGTACGCCGTACCCTAACCCGTACCCTAACCCGTATCCTAGGCCGTACCCTAACCCTAACCAATACCGTACGCAGTACCCTCACCCGTACCCTCACCCATAACCTAAGCCGTACCCTAACCCTAACCCTAACCCTAACCCTAACCCCTACCCTACGCCGTACCCTCACCCGTACCCTATCCCATACCCTAAGCCGTACCCTAACCCTAACACTAACCCTAACCCTAACCCTAACCCTAAACTACCCTTGACTGCTTTTGCCTCCATTAGATTTCCTAAGCACTAGTGTTTTAAGGAACAGGTTAAAAAGAAAATCCTAAAGTGATTTTTTTATGATGTGTTTATTCTTTATCTTATCCTAGTGACTAAAATCTTCTCCATGGCTGGACCCCAAATAATATTCCTTTACGTGCTAAGTGGTATCTAGAGAGTGGGATAGGTTTAATAAATACCCTAATCCTAACGTGTACCCTAACCCTAACCCATACCCTAACCCTAACGCTTACCCTAACCCTAACCCAAACCCTAATCCTAACACGTACGCTAATCCTAACCCGTACCCTAAACCAATCCCTAACCCTAAAACTAACCCTAACCCTAACCCTAACCCTAACCTATACCCTACGCCGTACCCTCACCCGTACCCTAACCCGTACCCTAAGCCGTACCCTAACCCTAACCCTAACCCTAACCCTAACACCTACCCTACGCCGTACCCTAACCCGTACCCTAACCCGTATCCTAAGCCGTACCCTAACCCTAACCAATACCCTACGCAGTACCCTCACCCGTACCCTCACCCGTACCCTAAGGCGTACCCTAACCCTAACCCTAACCCTAACCCTAACCCTAACCCCTACCCTACGCCGTACCCTCACCCGTACCCTATCCCATACCCTAAGCCGTACCCTAACCCTAACACTAACCCTAACCCTAACCCTAACCCTAAACTACCCTTGACTGCTTTTGCCTCCATTAGATTTCCTAAGCACTAGTGTTTTAAGGAACAGGTTAAAAAGAAAATCCTAATGTGATTTTTTTATAATGTGTTTATTCTTTATCTTATCCTAGTGACTAAAATCTTCTCCATGGCTGGACCCCAAATAATATTCATTTACGTGCTAAGTGGTATCTAGAGAGTGGGATAGGTTTAATAAATACCCTAATCCTAACATGTACCCTAACCCTAACCCATACCCTAACCCTAACGCGTACCCTAACCCTAACCCAAACCCTAACCCTAACACGTACGCTAATCCTAACCCGTACCCTAAACCAATCCCTAACCCTAAAACTAACCCTAACCCTAACCCATACCCTAAGCCGTACCCTAACCCTAACCCTAACCCATACGCTACGCCGTACCCTCACCCGTACCCTAACCCGTATCCTAAGCCGTACCCTAACCCTAACCCTAACCCTAACCTATACCCTACGCCGTACCCTCACCTGTACCCTAACCCGTACCCTAAGCCGTACCCTAACCCTAACCCTAACCCTAACCCCTACCCTACGCCGTACCCTAACCCGTACCCTAACCCGTATCCTAGGCCGTACCCTAACCCTAAACAATACCCTACGCAGTACCCTCACCCGTACCCTCACCCGTAACCTAAGCCGTACCCTAACCCTAACCCTAACCCTAACCCTAACCCTAACCCCTACCCTACGCCGTACCCTCACCCGTACCCTATCCCATACCCTAAGCCGTACCCTAACCCTAACACTAACCCTAACCCTAACCCTAACCCTAAACTACCCTTGACTGCTTTTGCCTCCATTAGATTTCCTAAGCACTAGTGTTTTAAGGAACAGGTTAAAAAGAAAATCCTAAAGTGATTTTTTTATGATGTGTTTATTCTTTATCTTATCCTAGTGACTAAAATCTTCTCCATGGCTGGACCCCAAATAATATTCCTTTACGTGCTAAGTGGTATCTAGAGAGTGGGATAGGTTTAATAAATACCCTAATCCTAACGTGTACCCTAACCCTAACCCATACCCTAACCCTAACGCGTACCCTAACCCTAACCCAAACCCTAACCCTAACACGTACGCTAATCCTAACCCGTACCCTAAACCAATCCCTAACCCTAAAACTAACCCTAACCCTAACCCTAACCCTAACCCATACCCTACGCCGTACCCTCACATGTACCCTAACCCGTACCCTAAGCCGTACCCTAACCCTAACCCTAACCCTAACCCATACGCTACGCCGTACCCTCACCTGTAACGTAACCCGTATCCTAAGCCGTACCCTAACCCTAACCCTAACCCTAACCTATACCCTACGCCGTACCCTCACCTGTACCCTAACCCGTACCCTAAGCCGTACCCTAACCCTAACCCTAACCCTAACCCTAACCCCTACCCTACGCCGTACCCTAACCCGTACCCTAACCCGTATCCTAAGCCATACCCTAACCCTAACCAATACCCTACGCAGTACCCTCACCCGTACCCTCACCCGTACCCTAAGCCGTACCCTAACCCTAACCCTAACCCTAACCCTAACCCTAACCCCTACCCTACGCCGTACCCTCACCCGTACCCTATCCCATACCCTAAGCCGTACCCTAACCCTAACACTAACCCTAACCCTCACCCTAACCCTAAACTACCCTTGACTGCTTTTGCCTCCATTAGATTTCCTAAGCACTAGTGTTTTAAGGAACAGGTTAAAAAGAAAATCCTAATGTGATTTTTTTATAATGTGTTTATTCTTTATCTTATCCTAGTGACTAAAATCTTCTCCATGGCTGGACCCCAAATAATATTCCTTTACGTGCTAAGTGGTATCTAGAGAGTGGGATAGGTTTAATAAATACCCTAATCCTAACGTGTACCCTAACCCTAACCCATACCCTAACCCTAACGCGTACCCTAACCCTAACCCAAAGCCTAACCCTAACACATACGCTAATCCTAACCTGTACCCTAAACCAATCCCTAACCCTAAAACTAACCCTAACCCTAACCCTAACCCTAACCCATACCCTACGCTGTACCCTCACCCCTAACCCTAACCCTAACCTATACCCTACGCCGTACCCTCACCTGTACCCTAACCCGTACCCTAAGCCGTACCCTAACCCTAACCCTAACCCTAACCCCTACCCTACGCCGTACCCTAACCCGTACCCTAACCCGTATCCTAGGCCGTACCCTAACCCTAACCAATACCCTACGCAGTACCCTCACCCGTACCCTCACCCGTACCCTAAGCCGTACCCTAACCCTAACCCTAACCCTAACCCTAAACCTAGCCCCTACCCTACACCGTACCCTCACCCGTACCCTATCCCATACCCTAAGCCGTACCCTAACCCTAACACTAACCCTAACCCTAACCCTAACCCTAAACTACCCTTGACTGCTTTTGCCTCCTTTAGATTTCCTAAGCACTAGTGTTTTAAGGAACAGGTTAAAAAGAAAATCCTAAAGTGATTTTTTTATGATGTGTTTATTCTTTATCTTATCCTAGTGACTAAAATCTTCTCCATGGCTGGACCCCAAATAATATTCCTTTACGTGCTAAGTGGTATCTAGAGAGTGGGATAGGTTTAATAAATACCCTAATCCTAACGTGTACCCTAACCCTAACCCATACCGTAACCCTAACGCGTACCCTAACCCTAACCCAAACCCTAACCCTAACACGTACGCTAATCCTAACCCGTACCCTAAACCAATCCCTAACCCTAAAACTAACCCTAACCCTAACCCTAACCCTAACCCATACCCTACGCCGTACCCTCACCCGTACCCTAACCCGTACCCTAAGCCGTACCCTAACCCTAACCCTAACCCTAACCCATACGCTACGCCGTACCCTCACCTGTAACCTAACCCGTATCCTAAGCCGTACCCTAACCGTAACCCTAACACTAAACTATACCCTACGCCGTACCCTCACCTGTACCCTAACCCGTACCCTAAGCCATACCCTAACCCTAACCCTAACCCTAACCCTAACCCTAACCCCTACCCTACGCCGTACCCTAACCCGTACCCTAACCCGTATCCTAAGCCGTACCCTAACCCTAACCAATACCCTATGCAGTACCCTCACCCGTACCCTCACCCGTACCCTAAGCCGTACCCTAACCCTAACCCTAACCCTAACCCCTACCGTACGCCGTACCCTAACCCGTACCCTAACCCGTATCCTAGGCCGTACCCTAACCCTAACCAATACCGTACGCAGTACCCTCACCCGTACCCTCACCCGTAACCTAAGCCGTACCCTAACCCTAACCCTAACCCTAACCCTAACCCCTACCCTACGCCGTACCCTCACCCGTACCCTATCCCATACCCTAAGCCGTACCCTAACCCTAACACTAACCCTAACCCTAACCCTAACCCTAAACTACCCTTGACTGCTTTTGCCTCCATTAGATTTCCTAAGCACTAGTGTTTTAAGGAACAGGTTAAAAAGAAAATCCTAAAGTGATTTTTTTATGATGTGTTTATTCTTTATCTTATCCTAGTGACTAAAATCTTCTCCATGGCTGGACCCCAAATAATATTCCTTTACGTGCTAAGTGGTATCTAGAGAGTGGGATAGGTTTAATAAATACCCTAATCCTAACGTGTACCCTAACCCTAACCCATACCCTAACCCTAACGCTTACCCTAACCCTAACCCAAACCCTAATCCTAACACGTACGCTAATCCTAACCCGTACCCTAAACCAATCCCTAACCCTAAAACTAACCCTAACCCTAACCCTAACCCTAACCTATACCCTACGCCGTACCCTCACCCGTACCCTAACCCGTACCCTAAGCCGTACCCTAAGCCGTACCCTAACCCTAACCCTAACCCTAACCCTAACACCTACCCTACGCCGTACCCTAACCCGTACCCTAACCCGTATCCTAAGCCGTACCCTAACCCTAACCAATACCCTACGCAGTACCCTCACCCGTACCCTCACCCGTACCCTAAGGCGTACCCTAACCCTAACCCTAACCCTAACCCTAACCCTAACCCCTACCCTACGCCGTACCCTCACCCGTACCCTATCCCATACCCTAAGCCGTACCCTAACCCTAACACTAACCCTAACCCTAACCCTAACCCTAAACTACCCTTGACTGCTTTTGCCTCCATTAGATTTCCTAAGCACTAGTGTTTTAAGGAACAGGTTAAAAAGAAAATCCTAATGTGATTTTTTTATAATGTGTTTATTCTTTATCTTATCCTAGTGACTAAAATCTTCTCCATGGCTGGACCCCAAATAATATTCATTTACGTGCTAAGTGGTATCTAGAGAGTGGGATAGGTTTAATAAATACCCTAATCCTAACGTGTACCCTAACCCTAACCCATACCCTAACCCTAACGCGTACCCTAACCCTAACCCAAACCCTAACCCTAACACGTACGCTAATCCTAACCCGTACCCTAAACCAATCCCTAACCCTAAAACTAACCCTAACCCTAACCCATACCCTAAGCCGTACCCTAACCCTAACCCTAACCCATACGCTACGCCGTACCCTCACCCGTACCCTAACCCGTATCCTAAGCCGTACCCTAACCCTAACCCTAACCCTAACCTATACCCTACGCCGTACCCTCACCTGTACCCTAACCCGTACCCTAAGCCGTACCCTAACCCTAACCCTAACCCTAACCCCTACCCTACGCCGTACCCTAACCCGTACCCTAACCCGTATCCTAGGCCGTACCCTAACCCTAAACAATACCCTACGCAGTACCCTCACCCGTACCCTCACCCGTAACCTAAGCCGTACCCTAACCCTAACCCTAACCCTAACCCTAACCCTAACCCCTACCCTACGCCGTACCCTCACCCGTACCCTATCCCATACCCTAAGCCGTACCCTAACCCTAACACTAACCCTAACCCTAACCCTAACCCTAAACTACCCTTGACTGCTTTTGCCTCCATTAGATTTCCTAAGCACTAGTGTTTTAAGGAACAGGTTAAAAAGAAAATCCTAAAGTGATTTTTTTATGATGTGTTTATTCTTTATCTTATCCTAGTGACTAAAATCTTCTCCATGGCTGGACCCCAAATAATATTCCTTTACGTGCTAAGTGGTATCTAGAGAGTGGGATAGGTTTAATAAATACCCTAATCCTAACGTGTACCCTAACCCTAACCCATACCCTAACCCTAACGCGTACCCTAACCCTAACCCAAACCCTAACCCTAACACGTACGCTAATCCTAACCCGTACCCTAAACCAATCCCTAACCCTAAAACTAACCCTAACCCTAACCCTAACCCTAACCCATACCCTACGCCGTACCCTCACATGTACCCTAACCCGTACCCTAAGCCGTACCCTAACCCTAACCCTAACCCTAACCCATACGCTACGCCGTACCCTCACCTGTAACCTAACCCGTATCCTAAGCCGTACCCTAACCCTAACCCTAACCCTAACCTATACCCTACGCCGTACCCTCACCTGTACCCTAACCCGTACCCTAAGCCGTACCCTAACCCTAACCCTAACCCTAACCCTAACCCCTACCCTACGCCGTACCCTAACCCGTACCCTAACCCGTATCCTAAGCCATACCCTAACCCTAACCAATACCCTACGCAGTACCCTCACCCGTACCCTCACCCGTACCCTAAGCCGTACCCTAACCCTAACCCTAACCCTAACCCTAACCCTAACCCCTACCCTACGCCGTACCCTCACCCGTACCCTATCCCATACCCTAAGCCGTACCCTAACCCTAACACTAACCCTAACCCTCACCCTAACCCTAAACTACCCTTGACTGCTTTTGCCTCCATTAGATTTCCTAAGCACTAGTGTTTTAAGGAACAGGTTAAAAAGAAAATCCTAATGTGATTTTTTTATAATGTGTTTATTCTTTATCTTATCCTAGTGACTAAAATCTTCTCCATGGCTGGACCCCAAATAATATTCCTTTACGTGCTAAGTGGTATCTAGAGAGTGGGATAGGTTTAATAAATACCCTAATCCTAACGTGTACCCTAACCCTAACCCATACCCTAACCCTAACGCGTACCCTAACCCTAACCCAAAGCCTAAACCTAACACATACGCTAATCCTAACCCGTACCCTAAACCAATCCCTAACCCTAAAACTAACCCTAACCCTAACCCTAACCCTAACCCATACCCTACGCTGTACCCTCACCCCTAACCCTAACCCTAACCTATACCCTACGCCGTACCCTCACCTGTACCCTAACCCGTACCCTAAGCCGTACCCTAACCCTAACCCTAACCCTAACCCCTACCCTACGCCGTACCCTAACCCGTACCCTAACCCGTATCCTAGGCCGTACCCTAACCCTAACCAATACCCTACGCAGTACCCTCACCCGTACCCTCACCCGTACCCTAAGCCGTACCCTAACCCTAACCCTAACCCTAACCCTAAACCTAGCCCCTACCCTACACCGTACCCTCACCCGTACCCTATCCCATACCCTAAGCCGTACCCTAACCCTAACACTAACCCTAACCCTAACCCTAACCCTAAACTACCCTTGACTGCTTTTGCCTCCTTTAGATTTCCTAAGCACTAGTGTTTTAAGGAACAGGTTAAAAAGAAAATCCTAAAGTGATTTTTTTATGATGTGTTTATTCTTTATCTTATCCTAGTGACTAAAATCTTCTCCATGGCTGGACCCCAAATAATATTCCTTTACGTGCTAAGTGGTATCTAGAGAGTGGGATAGGTTTAATAAATACCCTAATCCTAACGTGTACCCTAACCCTAACCCATACCGTAACCCTAACGCGTACCCTAACCCTAACCCAAACCCTAACCCTAACACGTACGCTAATCCTAACCCGTAACCTAAACCAATCCCTAACCCTAAAACTAACCCTAACCCTAACCCTAACCCTAACCCATACCCTACGCCGTACCCTCACCCGTACCCTAACCCGTACCCTAAGCCGTACCCTAACCCTAACCCTAACCCTAACCCATACGCTACGCCGTACCCTCACCTGTAACCTAACCCATATCCTAAGCCGTACCCTAACCGTAACCCTAACACTAAACTATACCCTACGCCGTACCCTCACCTGTACCCTAACCCGTACCCTAAGCCATACCCTAACCCTAACCCTAACCCTAACCCTAACCCTAACCCCTACCCTACGCCGTACCCTAACCCGTACCCTAACCCGTATCCTAAGCCGTACCCTAACCCTAACCAATACCCTATGCAGTACCCTCACCCGTACCCTCACCCGTACCCTAAGCCGTACCCTAACCCTAACCCTAACCCTAACCCCTACCGTACGCCGTACCCTAACCCGTACCCTAACCCGTATCCTAGGCCGTACCCTAACCCTAACCAATACCGTACGCAGTACCCTCACCCGTACCCTCACCCGTAACCTAAGCCGTACCCTAACCCTAACCCTAACCCTAACCCTAACCCCTACCCTACGCCGTACCCTCACCCGTACCCTATCCCATACCCTAAGCCGTACCCTAACCCTAACACTAACCCTAACCCTAACCCTAACCCTAAACTACCCTTGACTGCTTTTGCCTCCATTAGATTTCCTAAGCACTAGTGTTTTAAGGAACAGGTTAAAAAGAAAATCCTAAAGTGATTTTTTTATGATGTGTTTATTCTTTATCTTATCCTAGTGACTAAAATCTTCTCCATGGCTGGACCCCAAATAATATTCCTTTACGTGCTAAGTGGTATCTAGAGAGTGGGATAGGTTTAATAAATACCCTAATCCTAACGTGTACCCTAACCCTAACCCATACCCTAACCCTAACGCTTACCCTAACCCTAACCCAAACCCTAATCCTAACACGTACGCTAATCCTAACCCGTACCCTAAACCAATCCCTAACCCTAAAACTAACCCTAACCCTAACCCTAACCCTAACCTATACCCTACGCCGTACCCTCACCCGTACCCTAACCCGTACCCTAAGCCGTACCCTAACCCTAACCCTAACCCTAACCCTAACACCTACCCTACGCCGTACCCTAACCCGTACCCTAACCCGTATCCTAAGCCGTACCCTAACCCTAACCAATACCCTACGCAGTACCCTCACCCGTACCCTCACCCGTACCCTAAGGCGTACCCTAACCCTAACCCTAACCCTAACCCTAACCCTAACCCCTACCCTACGCCGTACCCTCACCCGTACCCTATCCCATACCCTAAGCCGTACCCTAACCCTAACACTAACCCTAACCCTAACCCTAACCCTAAACTACCCTTGACTGCTTTTGCCTCCATTAGATTTCCTAAGCACTAGTGTTTTAAGGAACAGGTTAAAAAGAAAATCCTAATGTGATTTTTTTATAATGTGTTTATTCTTTATCTTATCCTAGTGACTAAAATCTTCTCCATGGCTGGACCCCAAATAATATTCATTTACGTGCTAAGTGGTATCTAGAGAGTGGGATAGGTTTAATAAATACCCTAATCCTAACGTGTACCCTAACCCTAACCCATACCCTAACCCTAACGCGTACCCTAACCCTAACCCAAACCCTAACCCTAACACGTACGCTAATCCTAACCCGTACCCTAAACCAATCCCTAACCCTAAAACTAACCCTAACCCTAACCCATACCCTAAGCCGTACCCTAACCCTAACCCTAACCCATACGCTACGCCGTACCCTCACCCGTACCCTAACCCGTATCCTAAGCCGTACCCTAACCCTAACCCTAACCCTAACCTATACCCTACGCCGTACCCTCACCTGTACCCTAACCCGTACCCTAAGCCGTACCCTAACCCTAACCCTAACCCTAACCCCTACCCTACGCCGTACCCTAACCCGTACCCTAACCCGTATCCTAGGCCGTACCCTAACCCTAAACAATACCCTACGCAGTACCCTCACCCGTACCCTCACCCGTAACCTAAGCCGTACCCTAACCCTAACCCTAACCCTAACCCTAACCCTAACCCCTACCCTACGCCGTACCCTCACCCGTACCCTATCCCATACCCTAAGCCGTACCCTAACCCTAACACTAACCCTAACCCTAACCCTAACCCTAAACTACCCTTGACTGCTTTTGCCTCCATTAGATTTCCTAAGCACTAGTGTTTTAAGGAACAGGTTAAAAAGAAAATCCTAAAGTGATTTTTTTATGATGTGTTTATTCTTTATCTTATCCTAGTGACTAAAATCTTCTCCATGGCTGGACCCCAAATAATATTCCTTTACGTGCTAAGTGGTATCTAGAGAGTGGGATAGGTTTAATAAATACCCTAATCCTAACGTGTACCCTAACCCTAACCCATACCCTAACCCTAACGCTTACCCTAACCCTAACCCAAACCCTAATCCTAACACGTACGCTAATCCTAACCCGTACCCTAAACCAATCCCTAACCCTAAAACTAACCCTAACCCTAACCCTAACCCTAACCTATACCCTACGCCGTACCCTCACCCGTACCCTAACCCGTACCCTAAGCCGTACCCTAAGCCGTACCCTAACCCTAACCCTAACCCTAACCCTAACACCTACCCTACGCCGTACCCTAACCCGTACCCTAACCCGTATCCTAAGCCGTACCCTAACCCTAACCAATACCCTACGCAGTACCCTCACCCGTACCCTCACCCGTACCCTAAGGCGTACCCTAACCCTAACCCTAACCCTAACCCTAACCCTAACCCCTACCCTACGCCGTACCCTCACCCGTACCCTATCCCATACCCTAAGCCGTACCCTAACCCTAACACTAACCCTAACCCTAACCCTAACCCTAAACTACCCTTGACTGCTTTTGCCTCCATTAGATTTCCTAAGCACTAGTGTTTTAAGGAACAGGTTAAAAAGAAAATCCTAATGTGATTTTTTTATAATGTGTTTATTCTTTATCTTATCCTAGTGACTAAAATCTTCTCCATGGCTGGACCCCAAATAATATTCATTTACGTGCTAAGTGGTATCTAGAGAGTGGGATAGGTTTAATAAATACCCTAATCCTAACGTGTACCCTAACCCTAACCCATACCCTAACCCTAACGCGTACCCTAACCCTAACCCAAACCCTAACCCTAACACGTACGCTAATCCTAACCCGTACCCTAAACCAATCCCTAACCCTAAAACTAACCCTAACCCTAACCCATACCCTAAGCCGTACCCTAACCCTAACCCTAACCCATACGCTACGCCGTACCCTCACCCGTACCCTAACCCGTATCCTAAGCCGTACCCTAACCCTAACCCTAACCCTAACCTATACCCTACGCCGTACCCTCACCTGTACCCTAACCCGTACCCTAAGCCGTACCCTAACCCTAACCCTAACCCTAACCCCTACCCTACGCCGTACCCTAACCCGTACCCTAACCCGTATCCTAGGCCGTACCCTAACCCTAAACAATACCCTACGCAGTACCCTCACCCGTACCCTCACCCGTAACCTAAGCCGTACCCTAACCCTAACCCTAACCCTAACCCTAACCCTAACCCCTACCCTACGCCGTACCCTCACCCGTACCCTATCCCATACCCTAAGCCGTACCCTAACCCTAACACTAACCCTAACCCTAACCCTAACCCTAAACTACCCTTGACTGCTTTTGCCTCCATTAGATTTCCTAAGCACTAGTGTTTTAAGGAACAGGTTAAAAAGAAAATCCTAAAGTGATTTTTTTATGATGTGTTTATTCTTTATCTTATCCTAGTGACTAAAATCTTCTCCATGGCTGGACCCCAAATAATATTCCTTTACGTGCTAAGTGGTATCTAGAGAGTGGGATAGGTTTAATAAATACCCTAATCCTAACGTGTACCCTAACCCTAACCCATACCCTAACCCTAACGCGTACCCTAACCCTAACCCAAACCCTAACCCTAACACGTACGCTAATCCTAACCCGTACCCTAAACCAATCCCTAACCCTAAAACTAACCCTAACCCTAACCCTAACCCTAACCCATACCCTACGCCGTACCCTCACATGTACCCTAACCCGTACCCTAAGCCGTACCCTAACCCTAACCCTAACCCTAACCCATACGCTACGCCGTACCCTCACCTGTAACCTAACCCGTATCCTAAGCCGTACCCTAACCCTAACCCTAACCCTAACCTATACCCTACGCCGTACCCTCACCTGTACCCTAACCCGTACCCTAAGCCGTACCCTAACCCTAACCCTAACCCTAACCCTAACCCCTACCCTACGCCGTACCCTAACCCGTACCCTAACCCGTATCCTAAGCCATACCCTAACCCTAACCAATACCCTACGCAGTACCCTCACCCGTACCCTCACCCGTACCCTAAGCCGTACCCTAACCCTAACCCTAACCCTAACCCTAACCCTAACCCCTACCCTACGCCGTACCCTCACCCGTACCCTATCCCATACCCTAAGCCGTACCCTAACCCTAACACTAACCCTAACCCTCACCCTAACCCTAAACTACCCTTGACTGCTTTTGCCTCCATTAGATTTCCTAAGCACTAGTGTTTTAAGGAACAGGTTAAAAAGAAAATCCTAATGTGATTTTTTTATAATGTGTTTATTCTTTATCTTATCCTAGTGACTAAAATCTTCTCCATGGCTGGACCCCAAATAATATTCCTTTACGTGCTAAGTGGTATCTAGAGAGTGGGATAGGTTTAATAAATACCCTAATCCTAACGTGTACCCTAACCCTAACCCATACCCTAACCCTAACGCGTACCCTAACCCTAACCCAAAGCCTAAACCTAACACATACGCTAATCCTAACCCGTACCCTAAACCAATCCCTAACCCTAAAACTAACCCTAACCCTAACCCTAACCCTAACCCATACCCTACGCTGTACCCTCACCCCTAACCCTAACCCTAACCTATACCCTACGCCGTACCCTCACCTGTACCCTAACCCGTACCCTAAGCCGTACCCTAACCCTAACCCTAACCCTAACCCCTACCCTACGCCGTACCCTAACCCGTACCCTAACCCGTATCCTAGGCCGTACCCTAACCCTAACCAATACCCTACGCAGTACCCTCACCCGTACCCTCACCCGTACCCTAAGCCGTACCCTAACCCTAACCCTAACCCTAACCCTAAACCTAGCCCCTACCCTACACCGTACCCTCACCCGTACCCTATCCCATACCCTAAGCCGTACCCTAACCCTAACACTAACCCTAACCCTAACCCTAACCCTAAACTACCCTTGACTGCTTTTGCCTCCTTTAGATTTCCTAAGCACTAGTGTTTTAAGGAACAGGTTAAAAAGAAAATCCTAAAGTGATTTTTTTATGATGTGTTTATTCTTTATCTTATCCTAGTGACTAAAATCTTCTCCATGGCTGGACCCCAAATAATATTCCTTTACGTGCTAAGTGGTATCTAGAGAGTGGGATAGGTTTAATAAATACCCTAATCCTAACGTGTACCCTAACCCTAACCCATACCGTAACCCTAACGCGTACCCTAACCCTAACCCAAACCCTAACCCTAACACGTACGCTAATCCTAACCCGTAACCTAAACCAATCCCTAACCCTAAAACTAACCCTAACCCTAACCCTAACCCTAACCCATACCCTACGCCGTACCCTCACCCGTACCCTAACCCGTACCCTAAGCCGTACCCTAACCCTAACCCTAACCCTAACCCATACGCTACGCCGTACCCTCACCTGTAACCTAACCCATATCCTAAGCCGTACCCTAACCGTAACCCTAACACTAAACTATACCCTACGCCGTACCCTCACCTGTACCCTAACCCGTACCCTAAGCCATACCCTAACCCTAACCCTAACCCTAACCCTAACCCTAACCCCTACCCTACGCCGTACCCTAACCCGTACCCTAACCCGTATCCTAAGCCGTACCCTAACCCTAACCAATACCCTATGCAGTACCCTCACCCGTACCCTCACCCGTACCCTAAGCCGTACCCTAACCCTAACCCTAACCCTAACCCCTACCGTACGCCGTACCCTAACCCGTACCCTAACCCGTATCCTAGGCCGTACCCTAACCCTAACCAATACCGTACGCAGTACCCTCACCCGTACCCTCACCCGTAACCTAAGCCGTACCCTAACCCTAACCCTAACCCTAACCCTAACCCCTACCCTACGCCGTACCCTCACCCGTACCCTATCCCATACCCTAAGCCGTACCCTAACCCTAACACTAACCCTAACCCTAACCCTAACCCTAAACTACCCTTGACTGCTTTTGCCTCCATTAGATTTCCTAAGCACTAGTGTTTTAAGGAACAGGTTAAAAAGAAAATCCTAAAGTGATTTTTTTATGATGTGTTTATTCTTTATCTTATCCTAGTGACTAAAATCTTCTCCATGGCTGGACCCCAAATAATATTCCTTTACGTGCTAAGTGGTATCTAGAGAGTGGGATAGGTTTAATAAATACCCTAATCCTAACGTGTACCCTAACCCTAACCCATACCCTAACCCTAACGCTTACCCTAACCCTAACCCAAACCCTAATCCTAACACGTACGCTAATCCTAACCCGTACCCTAAACCAATCCCTAACCCTAAAACTAACCCTAACCCTAACCCTAACCCTAACCTATACCCTACGCCGTACCCTCACCCGTACCCTAACCCGTACCCTAAGCCGTACCCTAACCCTAACCCTAACCCTAACCCTAACACCTACCCTACGCCGTACCCTAACCCGTACCCTAACCCGTATCCTAAGCCGTACCCTAACCCTAACCAATACCCTACGCAGTACCCTCACCCGTACCCTCACCCGTACCCTAAGGCGTACCCTAACCCTAACCCTAACCCTAACCCTAACCCTAACCCCTACCCTACGCCGTACCCTCACCCGTACCCTATCCCATACCCTAAGCCGTACCCTAACCCTAACACTAACCCTAACCCTAACCCTAACCCTAAACTACCCTTGACTGCTTTTGCCTCCATTAGATTTCCTAAGCACTAGTGTTTTAAGGAACAGGTTAAAAAGAAAATCCTAATGTGATTTTTTTATAATGTGTTTATTCTTTATCTTATCCTAGTGACTAAAATCTTCTCCATGGCTGGACCCCAAATAATATTCATTTACGTGCTAAGTGGTATCTAGAGAGTGGGATAGGTTTAATAAATACCCTAATCCTAACGTGTACCCTAACCCTAACCCATACCCTAACCCTAACGCGTACCCTAACCCTAACCCAAACCCTAACCCTAACACGTACGCTAATCCTAACCCGTACCCTAAACCAATCCCTAACCCTAAAACTAACCCTAACCCTAACCCATACCCTAAGCCGTACCCTAACCCTAACCCTAACCCATACGCTACGCCGTACCCTCACCCGTACCCTAACCCGTATCCTAAGCCGTACCCTAACCCTAACCCTAACCCTAACCTATACCCTACGCCGTACCCTCACCTGTACCCTAACCCGTACCCTAAGCCGTACCCTAACCCTAACCCTAACCCTAACCCCTACCCTACGCCGTACCCTAACCCGTACCCTAACCCGTATCCTAGGCCGTACCCTAACCCTAAACAATACCCTACGCAGTACCCTCACCCGTACCCTCACCCGTAACCTAAGCCGTACCCTAACCCTAACCCTAACCCTAACCCTAACCCTAACCCCTACCCTACGCCGTACCCTCACCCGTACCCTATCCCATACCCTAAGCCGTACCCTAACCCTAACACTAACCCTAACCCTAACCCTAACCCTAAACTACCCTTGACTGCTTTTGCCTCCATTAGATTTCCTAAGCACTAGTGTTTTAAGGAACAGGTTAAAAAGAAAATCCTAAAGTGATTTTTTTATGATGTGTTTATTCTTTATCTTATCCTAGTGACTAAAATCTTCTCCATGGCTGGACCCCAAATAATATTCCTTTACGTGCTAAGTGGTATCTAGAGAGTGGGATAGGTTTAATAAATACCCTAATCCTAACGTGTACCCTAACCCTAACCCATACCCTAACCCTAACGCGTACCCTAACCCTAACCCAAACCCTAACCCTAACACGTACGCTAATCCTAACCCGTACCCTAAACCAATCCCTAACCCTAAAACTAACCCTAACCCTAACCCTAACCCTAACCCATACCCTACGCCGTACCCTCACATGTACCCTAACCCGTACCCTAAGCCGTACCCTAACCCTAACCCTAACCCTAACCCATACGCTACGCCGTACCCTCACCTGTAACCTAGCCCGTATCCTAAGCCGTACCCTAACCCTAACCCTAACCCTAACCTATACCCTACGCCGTACCCTCACCTGTACCCTAACCCGTACCCTAAGCCGTACCCTAACCCTAACCCTAACCCTAACCCTAACCCCTACCCTACGCCGTACCCTAACCCGTACCCTAACCCGTATCCTAAGCCATACCCTAACCCTAACCAATACCCTACGCAGTACCCTCACCCGTACCCTCACCCGTACCCTAAGCCGTACCCTAACCCTAACCCTAACCCTAACCCTAACCCTAACCCCTACCCTACGCCGTACCCTCACCCGTACCCTATCCCATACCCTAAGCCGTACCCTAACCCTAACACTAACCCTAACCCTCACCCTAACCCTAAACTACCCTTGACTGCTTTTGCCTCCATTAGATTTCCTAAGCACTAGTGTTTTAAGGAACAGGTTAAAAAGAAAATCCTAATGTGATTTTTTTATAATGTGTTTATTCTTTATCTTATCCTAGTGACTAAAATCTTCTCCATGGCTGGACCCCAAATAATATTCCTTTACGTGCTAAGTGGTATCTAGAGAGTGGGATAGGTTTAATAAATACCCTAATCCTAACGTGTACCCTAACCCTAACCCATACCCTAACCCTAACGCGTACCCTAACCCTAACCCAAAGCCTAACCCTAACACATACGCTAATCCTAACCCGTACCCTAAACCAATCCCTAACCCTAAAACTAACCCTAACCCTAACCCTAACCCTAACCCATACCCTACGCTGTACCCTCACCCCTAACCCTAACCCTAACCTATACCCTACGCCGTACCCTCACCTGTACCCTAACCCGTACCCTAAGCCGTACCCTAACCCTAACCCTAACCCTAACCCCTACCCTACGCCGTACCCTAACCCGTACCCTAACCCGTATCCTAGGCCGTACCCTAACCCTAACCAATACCCTACGCAGTACCCTCACCCGTACCCTCACCCGTACCCTAAGCCGTACCCTAACCCTAACCCTAACCCTAACCCTAAACCTAGCCCCTACCCTACACCGTACCCTCACCCGTACCCTATCCCATACCCTAAGCCGTACCCTAACCCTAACACTAACCCTAACCCTAACACTAACCCTAAACTACCCTTGACTGCTTTTGCCTCCTTTAGATTTCCTAAGCACTAGTGTTTTAAGGAACAGGTTAAAAAGAAAATCCTAAAGTGATTTTTTTATGATGTGTTTATTCTTTATCTTATCCTAGTGACTAAAATCTTCTCCATGGCTGGACCCCAAATAATATTCCTTTACGTGCTAAGTGGTATCTAGAGAGTGGGATAGGTTTAATAAATACCCTAATCCTAACGTGTACCCTAACCCTAACCCATACCGTAACCCTAACGCGTACCCTAACCCTAACCCAAACCCTAACCCTAACACGTACGCTAATCCTAACCCGTACCCTAAACCAATCCCTAACCCTAAAACTAACCCTAACCCTAACCCTAACCCTAACCCATACCCTACGCCGTACCCTCACCCGTACCCTAACCCGTACCCTAAGCCGTACCCTAACCCTAACCCTAACCCTAACCCATACGCTACGCCGTACCCTCACCTGTAACCTAACCCGTATCCTAAGCCGTACCCTAACCGTAACCCTAACACTAAACTATACCCTACGCCGTACCCTCACCTGTACCCTAACCCGTACCCTAAGCCATACCCTAACCCTAACCCTAACCCTAACCCTAACCCTAACCCCTACCCTACGCCGTACCCTAACCCGTACCCTAACCCGTATCCTAAGCCGTACCCTAACCCTAACCAATACCCTATGCAGTACCCTCACCCGTACCCTCACCCGTACCCTAAGCCGTACCCTAACCCTAACCCTAACCCTAACCCCTACCGTACGCCGTACCCTAACCCGTACCCTAACCCGTATCCTAGGCCGTACCCTAACCCTAACCAATACCGTACGCAGTACCCTCACCCGTACCCTCACCCGTAACCTAAGCCGTACCCTAACCCTAACCCTAACCCTAACCCTAACCCCTACCCTACGCCGTACCCTCACCCGTACCCTATCCCATACCCTAAGCCGTACCCTAACCCTAACACTAACCCTAACCCTAACCCTAACCCTAAACTACCCTTGACTGCTTTTGCCTCCATTAGATTTCCTAAGCACTAGTGTTTTAAGGAACAGGTTAAAAAGAAAATCCTAAAGTGATTTTTTTATGATGTGTTTATTCTTTATCTTATCCTAGTGACTAAAATCTTCTCCATGGCTGGACCCCAAATAATATTCCTTTACGTGCTAAGTGGTATCTAGAGAGTGGGATAGGTTTAATAAATACCCTAATCCTAACGTGTACCCTAACCCTAACCCATACCCTAACCCTAACGCTTACCCTAACCCTAACCCAAACCCTAATCCTAACACGTACGCTAATCCTAACCCGTACCCTAAACCAATCCCTAACCCTAAAACTAACCCTAACCCTAACCCTAACCCTAACCTATACCCTACGCCGTACCCTCACCCGTACCCTAACCCGTACCCTAAGCCGTACCCTAACCCTAACCCTAACCCTAACCCTAACACCTACCCTACGCCGTACCCTAACCCGTACCCTAACCCGTATCCTAAGCCGTACCCTAACCCTAACCAATACCCTACGCAGTACCCTCACCCGTACCCTCACCCGTACCCTAAGGCGTACCCTAACCCTAACCCTAACCCTAACCCTAACCCTAACCCCTACCCTACGCCGTACCCTCACCCGTACCCTATCCCATACCCTAAGCCGTACCCTAACCCTAACACTAACCCTAACCCTAACCCTAACCCTAAACTACCCTTGACTGCTTTTGCCTCCATTAGATTTCCTAAGCACTAGTGTTTTAAGGAACAGGTTAAAAAGAAAATCCTAATGTGATTTTTTTATAATGTGTTTATTCTTTATCTTATCCTAGTGACTAAAATCTTCTCCATGGCTGGACCCCAAATAATATTCATTTACGTGCTAAGTGGTATCTAGAGAGTGGGATAGGTTTAATAAATACCCTAATCCTAACGTGTACCCTAACCCTAACCCATACCCTAACCCTAACGCGTACCCTAACCCTAACCCAAACCCTAACCCTAACACGTACGCTAATCCTAACCCGTACCCTAAACCAATCCCTAACCCTAAAACTAACCCTAACCCTAACCCATACCCTAAGCCGTACCCTAACCCTAACCCTAACCCATACGCTACGCCGTACCCTCACCCGTACCCTAACCCGTATCCTAAGCCGTACCCTAACCCTAACCCTAACCCTAACCTATACCCTACGCCGTACCCTCACCTGTACCCTAACCCGTACCCTAAGCCGTACCCTAACCCTAACCCTAACCCTAACCCCTACCCTACGCCGTACCCTAACCCGTACCCTAACCCGTATCCTAGGCCGTACCCTAACCCTAAACAATACCCTACGCAGTACCCTCACCCGTACCCTCACCCGTAACCTAAGCCGTACCCTAACCCTAACCCTAACCCTAACCCTAACCCTAACCCCTACCCTACGCCGTACCCTCACCCGTACCCTATCCCATACCCTAAGCCGTACCCTAACCCTAACACTAACCCTAACCCTAACCCTAACCCTAAACTACCCTTGACTGCTTTTGCCTCCATTAGATTTCCTAAGCACTAGTGTTTTAAGGAACAGGTTAAAAAGAAAATCCTAAAGTGATTTTTTTATGATGTGTTTATTCTTTATCTTATCCTAGTGACTAAAATCTTCTCCATGGCTGGACCCCAAATAATATTCCTTTACGTGCTAAGTGGTATCTAGAGAGTGGGATAGGTTTAATAAATACCCTAATCCTAACGTGTACCCTAACCCTAACCCATACCCTAACCCTAACGCGTACCCTAACCCTAACCCAAACCCTAACCCTAACACGTACGCTAATCCTAACCCGTACCCTAAACCAATCCCTAACCCTAAAACTAACCCTAACCCTAACCCTAACCCTAACCCATACCCTACGCCGTACCCTCACATGTACCCTAACCCGTACCCTAAGCCGTACCCTAACCCTAACCCTAACCCTAACCCATACGCTACGCCGTACCCTCACCTGTAACCTAACCCGTATCCTAAGCCGTACCCTAACCCTAACCCTAACCCTAACCTATACCCTACGCCGTACCCTCACCTGTACCCTAACCCGTACCCTAAGCCGTACCCTAACCCTAACCCTAACCCTAACCCTAACCCCTACCCTACGCCGTACCCTAACCCGTACCCTAACCCGTATCCTAAGCCATACCCTAACCCTAACCAATACCCTACGCAGTACCCTCACCCGTACCCTCACCCGTACCCTAAGCCGTACCCTAACCCTAACCCTAACCCTAACCCTAACCCTAACCCCTACCCTACGCCGTACCCTCACCCGTACCCTATCCCATACCCTAAGCCGTACCCTAACCCTAACACTAACCCTAACCCTCACCCTAACCCTAAACTACCCTTGACTGCTTTTGCCTCCATTAGATTTCCTAAGCACTAGTGTTTTAAGGAACAGGTTAAAAAGAAAATCCTAATGTGATTTTTTTATAATGTGTTTATTCTTTATCTTATCCTAGTGACTAAAATCTTCTCCATGGCTGGACCCCAAATAATATTCCTTTACGTGCTAAGTGGTATCTAGAGAGTGGGATAGGTTTAATAAATACCCTAATCCTAACGTGTACCCTAACCCTAACCCATACCCTAACCCTAACGCGTACCCTAACCCTAACCCAAAGCCTAACCCTAACACATACGCTAATCCTAACCCGTACCCTAAACCAATCCCTAACCCTAAAACTAACCCTAACCCTAACCCTAACCCTAACCCATACCCTACGCTGTACCCTCACCCCTAACCCTAACCCTAACCTATACCCTACGCCGTACCCTCACCTGTACCCTAACCCGTACCCTTGGCCGTACCCTAACCCTAACCCTAACCCTAACCCCTACCCTACGCCGTACCCTAACCCGTACCCTAACCCGTATCCTAGGCCGTACCCTAACCCTAACCAATACCCTACGCAGTACCCTCACCCGTACCCTCACCCGTACCCTAAGCCGTACCCTAACCCTAACCCTAACCCTAACCCTAAACCTAGCCCCTACCCTACACCGTACCCTCACCCGTACCCTATCCCATACCCTAAGCCGTACCCTAACCCTAACACTAACCCTAACCCTAACCCTAACCCTAAACTACCCTTGACTGCTTTTGCCTCCTTTAGATTTCCTAAGCACTAGTGTTTTAAGGAACAGGTTAAAAAGAAAATCCTAAAGTGATTTTTTTATGATGTGTTTATTCTTTATCTTATCCTAGTGACTAAAATCTTCTCCATGGCTGGACCCCAAATAATATTCCTTTACGTGCTAAGTGGTATCTAGAGAGTGGGATAGGTTTAATAAATACCCTAATCCTAACGTGTACCCTAACCCTAACCCATACCGTAACCCTAACGCGTACCCTAACCCTAACCCAAACACGTACGCTAATCCTAACCCGTACCCTAAACCAATCCCTAACCCTAAAACTAACCCTAACCCTAACCCTAACCCTAACCCATACCCTACGCCGTACCCTCACCCGTACCCTAACCCGTACCCTAAGCCGTACCCTAACCCTAACCCTAACCCTAACCCATACGCTACGCCGTACCCTCACCTGTAACCTAACCCGTATCCTAAGCCGTACCCTAACCGTAACCCTAACACTAAACTATACCCTACGCCGTACCCTCACCTGTACCCTAACCCGTACCCTAAGCCATACCCTAACCCTAACCCTAACCCTAACCCTAACCCCTACCCTACGCCGTACCCTAACCCGTACCCTAACCCGTATCCTAAGCCGTACCCTAACCCTAACCAATACCCTATGCAGTACCCTCACCCGTACCCTCACCCGTACCCTAAGCCGTACCCTAACCCTAACCCTAACCCTAACCCCTACCGTACGCCGTACCCTAACCCGTACCCTAACCCGTATCCTAGGCCGTACCCTAACCCTAACCAATACCGTACGCAGTACCCTCACCCGTACCCTCACCCGTAACCTAAGCCGTACCCTAACCCTAACCCTAACCCTAACCCTAACCCCTACCCTACGCCGTACCCTCACCCGTACCCTATCCCATACCCTAAGCCGTACCCTAACCCTAACACTAACCCTAACCCTAACCCTAACCCTAAACTACCCTTGACTGCTTTTGCCTCCATTAGATTTCCTAAGCACTAGTGTTTTAAGGAACAGGTTAAAAAGAAAATCCTAAAGTGATTTTTTTATGATGTGTTTATTCTTTATCTTATCCTAGTGACTAAAATCTTCTCCATGGCTGGACCCCAAATAATATTCCTTTACGTGCTAAGTGGTATCTAGAGAGTGGGATAGGTTTAATAAATACCCTAATCCTAACGTGTACCCTAACCCTAACCCATACCCTAACCCTAACGCTTACCCTAACCCTAACCCAAACCCTAATCCTAACACGTACGCTAATCCTAACCCGTACCCTAAACCAATCCCTAACCCTAAAACTAACCCTAACCCTAACCCTAACCCTAACCTATACCCTACGCCGTACCCTCACCCGTACCCTAACCCGTACCCTAAGCCGTACCCTAACCCTAACCCTAACCCTAACCCTAACACCTACCCTACGCCGTACCCTAACCCGTACCCTAACCCGTATCCTAAGCCGTACCCTAACCCTAACCAATACCCTACGCAGTACCCTCACCCGTACCCTCACCCGTACCCTAAGGCGTACCCTAACCCTAACCCTAACCCTAACCCTAACCCTAACCCCTACCCTACGCCGTACCCTCACCCGTACCCTATCCCATACCCTAAGCCGTACCCTAACCCTAACACTAACCCTAACCCTAACCCTAACCCTAAACTACCCTTGACTGCTTTTGCCTCCATTAGATTTCCTAAGCACTAGTGTTTTAAGGAACAGGTTAAAAAGAAAATCCTAATGTGATTTTTTTATAATGTGTTTATTCTTTATCTTATCCTAGTGACTAAAATCTTCTCCATGGCTGGACCCCAAATAATATTCATTTACGTGCTAAGTGGTATCTAGAGAGTGGGATAGGTTTAATAAATACCCTAATCCTAACGTGTACCCTAACCCTAACCCATACCCTAACCCTAACGCGTACCCTAACCCTAACCCAAACCCTAACCCTAACACGTACGCTAATCCTAACCCGTACCCTAAACCAATCCCTAACCCTAAAACTAACCCTAACCCTAACCCATACCCTAAGCCGTACCCTAACCCTAACCCTAACCCATACGCTACGCCGTACCCTCACCCGTACCCTCACCCGTAACCTAAGCCGTACCCTAACCCTAACCCTAACCCTAACCCTAACCCTAACCCCTACCCTACGCCGTACCCTCACCCGTACCCTATCCCATACCCTAAGCCGTACCCTAACCCTAACACTAACCCTAACCCTAACCCTAACCCTAAACTACCCTTGACTGCTTTTGCCTCCATTAGATTTCCTAAGCACTAGTGTTTTAAGGAACAGGTTAAAAAGAAAATCCTAAAGTGATTTTTTTATGATGTGTTTATTCTTTATCTTATCCTAGTGACTAAAATCTTCTCCATGGCTGGACCCCAAATAATATTCCTTTACGTGCTAAGTGGTATCTAGAGAGTGGGATAGGTTTAATAAATACCCTAATCCTAACGTGTACCCTAACCCTAACCCATACCCTAACCCTAACGCGTACCCTAACCCTAACCCAAACCCTAACCCTAACACGTACGCTAATCCTAACCCGTACCCTAAACCAATCCCTAACCCTAAAACTAACCCTAACCCTAACCCTAACCCTAACCCATACCCTACGCCGTACCCTCACATGTACCCTAACCCATACCCTAAGCCGTACCTTAACCCTAACCCTAACCCTAACCCATACGCTACGCCGTACCCTCACCTGTAACCTAACCCGTATCCTAAGCCGTACCCTAACCCTAACCCTAACCCTAACCTATACCCTACGCCGTACCCTCACCTGTACCCTAACCCGTACCCTAAGCCGTACCCTAACCCTAACCCTAACCCTAACCCTAACCCCTACCCTACGCCGTACCCTAACCCGTACCCTAACCCGTATCCTAAGCCATACCCTAACCCTAACCAATACCCTACGCAGTACCCTCACCCGTACCCTCACCCGTACCCTAAGCCGTACCCTAACCCTAACCCTAACCCTAACCCTAACCCTAACCCCTACCCTACGCCGTACCCTCACCCGTACCCTATCCCATACCCTAAGCCGTA
Organism: Eubalaena glacialis; assembly: GCF_028564815.1. Lineage (NCBI taxonomy): Eukaryota > Metazoa > Chordata > Mammalia > Artiodactyla > Balaenidae > Eubalaena > Eubalaena glacialis. The sequence goes on along the minus strand of NW_026871381.1, from coordinate 164,875 downwards.
CCCTAACCCTAACACTAACCCTAACCCTCACCCTAACCCTAAACTACCCTTGACTGCTTTTGCCTCCATTAGATTTCCTAAGCACTAGTGTTTTAAGGAACAGGTTAAAAAGAAAATCCTAATGTGATTTTTTTATAATGTGTTTATTCTTTATCTTATCCTAGTGACTAAAATCTTCTCCATGGCTGGACCCCAAATAATATTCCTTTACGTGCTAAGTGGTATCTAGAGAGTGGGATAGGTTTAATAAATACCCTAATCCTAACGTGTACCCTAACCCTAACCCATACCCTAACCCTAACGCGTACCCTAACCCTAACCCAAAGCCTAACCCTAACACATACGCTAATCCTAACCCGTACCCTAAACCAATCCCTAACCCTAAAACTAACCCTAACCCTAACCCTAACCCTAACCCATACCCTACGCTGTACCCTCACCCCTAACCCTAACCCTAACCTATACCCTACGCCGTACCCTCACCTGTACCCTAACCCGTACCCTAAGCCGTACCCTAACCCTAACCCTAACCCTAACCCCTACCCTACGCCGTACCCTAACCCGTACCCTAACCCGTATCCTAGGCCGTACCCTAACCCTAACCAATACCCTACGCAGTACCCTCACCCGTACCCTCACCCGTACCCTAAGCCGTACCCTAACCCTAACCCTAACCCTAACCCTAAACCTAGCCCCTACCCTACACCGTACCCTCACCCGTACCCTATCCCATACCCTAAGCCGTACCCTAACCCTAACACTAACCCTAACCCTAACCCTAACCCTAAACTACCCTTGACTGCTTTTGCCTCCTTTAGATTTCCTAAGCACTAGTGTTTTAAGGAACAGGTTAAAAAGAAAATCCTAAAGTGATTTTTTTATGATGTGTTTATTCTTTATCTTATCCTAGTGACTAAAATCTTCTCCATGGCTGGACCCCAAATAATATTCCTTTACGTGCTAAGTGGTATCTAGAGAGTGGGATAGGTTTAATAAATACCCTAATCCTAACGTGTACCCTAACCCTAACCCATACCGTAACCCTAACGCGTACCCTAACCCTAACCCAAACCCTAACCCTAACACGTACGCTAATCCTAACCCGTACCCTAAACCAATCCCTAACCCTAAAACTAACCCTAACCCTAACCCTAACCCTAACCCATACCCTACGCCGTACCCTCACCCGTACCCTAACCCGTACCCTAAGCCGTACCCTAACCCTAACCCTAACCCTAACCCATACGCTACGCCGTACCCTCACCTGTAACCTAACCCGTATCCTAAGCCGTACCCTAACCGTAACCCTAACACTAAACTATACCCTACGCCGTACCCTCACCCGTACCCTCACCCGTACCCTAAGCCGTACCCTAACCCTAACCCTAACCCTAACCCCTACCGTACGCCGTACCCTAACCCGTACCCTAACCCGTATCCTAGGCCGTACCCTAACCCTAACCAATACCGTACGCAGTACCCTCACCCGTACCCTCACCCGTAACCTAAGCCGTACCCTAACCCTAACCCTAACCCTAACCCTAACCCCTACCCTACGCCGTACCCTCACCCGTACCCTATCCCATACCCTAAGCCGTACCCTAACCCTAACACTAACCCTAACCCTAACCCTAACCCTAAACTACCCTTGACTGCTTTTGCCTCCATTAGATTTCCTAAGCACTAGTGTTTTAAGGAACAGGTTAAAAAGAAAATCCTAAAGTGATTTTTTTATGATGTGTTTATTCTTTATCTTATCCTAGTGACTAAAATCTTCTCCATGGCTGGACCCCAAATAATATTCCTTTACGTGCTAAGTGGTATCTAGAGAGTGGGATAGGTTTAATAAATACCCTAATCCTAACGTGTACCCTAACCCTAACCCATACCCTAACCCTAACGCTTACCCTAACCCTAACCCAAACCCTAATCCTAACACGTACGCTAATCCTAACCCGTACCCTAAACCAATCCCTAACCCTAAAACTAACCCTAACCCTAACCCTAACCCTAACCTATACCCTACGCCGTACCCTCACCCGTACCCTAACCCGTACCCTAAGCCGTACCCTAACCCTAACCCTAACCCTAACCCTAACACCTACCCTACGCCGTACCCTAACCCGTACCCTAACCCGTATCCTAAGCCGTACCCTAACCCTAACCAATACCCTACGCAGTACCCTCACCCGTACCCTCACCCGTACCCTAAGGCGTACCCTAACCCTAACCCTAACCCTAACCCTAACCCTAACCCCTACCCTACGCCGTACCCTCACCCGTACCCTATCCCATACCCTAAGCCGTACCCTAACCCTAACACTAACCCTAACCCTAACCCTAACCCTAAACTACCCTTGACTGCTTTTGCCTCCATTAGATTTCCTAAGCACTAGTGTTTTAAGGAACAGGTTAAAAAGAAAATCCTAATGTGATTTTTTTATAATGTGTTTATTCTTTATCTTATCCTAGTGACTAAAATCTTCTCCATGGCTGGACCCCAAATAATATTCATTTACGTGCTAAGTGGTATCTAGAGAGTGGGATAGGTTTAATAAATACCCTAATCCTAACGTGTACCCTAACCCTAACCCATACCCTAACCCTAACGCGTACCCTAACCCTAACCCAAACCCTAACCCTAACACGTACGCTAATCCTAACCCGTACCCTAAACCAATCCCTAACCCTAAAACTAACCCTAACCCTAACCCATACCCTAAGCCGTACCCTAACCCTAACCCTAACCCATACGCTACGCCGTACCCTCACCCGTACCCTAACCCGTATCCTAAGCCGTACCCTAACCCTAACCCTAACCCTAACCTATACCCTACGCCGTACCCTCACCTGTACCCTAACCCGTACCCTAAGCCGTACCCTAACCCTAACCCTAACCCTAACCCCTACCCTACGCCGTACCCTAACCCGTACCCTAACCCGTATCCTAGGCCGTACCCTAACCCTAAACAATACCCTACGCAGTACCCTCACCCGTACCCTCACCCGTAACCTAAGCCGTACCCTAACCCTAACCCTAACCCTAACCCTAACCCTAACCCCTACCCTACGCCGTACCCTCACCCGTACCCTATCCCATACCCTAAGCCGTACCCTAACCCTAACACTAACCCTAACCCTAACCCTAACCCTAAACTACCCTTGACTGCTTTTGCCTCCATTAGATTTCCTAAGCACTAGTGTTTTAAGGAACAGGTTAAAAAGAAAATCCTAAAGTGATTTTTTTATGATGTGTTTATTCTTTATCTTATCCTAGTGACTAAAATCTTCTCCATGGCTGGACCCCAAATAATATTCCTTTACGTGCTAAGTGGTATCTAGAGAGTGGGATAGGTTTAATAAATACCCTAATCCTAACGTGTACCCTAACCCTAACCCATACCCTAACCCTAACGCGTACCCTAACCCTAACCCAAACCCTAACCCTAACACGTACGCTAATCCTAACCCGTACCCTAAACCAATCCCTAACCCTAAAACTAACCCTAACCCTAACCCTAACCCTAACCCATACCCTACGCCATACCCTCACATGTACCCTAACCCGTACCCTAAGCCGTACCCTAACCCTAACCCTAACCCTAACCCATACGCTACGCCGTACCCTCACCTGTAACCTAACCCGTATCCTAAGCCGTACCCTAACCCTAACCCTAACCCTAACCTATACCCTACGCCGTACCCTCACCTGTACCCTAACCCGTACCCTAAGCCGTACCCTAACCCTAACCCTAACCCTAACCCTAACCCCTACCCTACGCCGTACCCTAACCCGTACCCTAACCCGTATCCTAAGCCATACCCTAACCCTAACCAATACCCTACGCAGTACCCTCACCCGTACCCTCACCCGTACCCTAAGCCGTACCCTAACCCTAACCCTAACCCTAACCCTAACCCTAACCCCTACCCTACGCCGTACCCTCACCCGTACCCTATCCCATACCCTAAGCCGTACCCTAACCCTAACACTAACCCTAACCCTCACCCTAACCCTAAACTACCCTTGACTGCTTTTGCCTCCATTAGATTTCCTAAGCACTAGTGTTTTAAGGAACAGGTTAAAAAGAAAATCCTAATGTGATTTTTTTATAATGTGTTTATTCTTTATCTTATCCTAGTGACTAAAATCTTCTCCATGGCTGGACCCCAAATAATATTCCTTTACGTGCTAAGTGGTATCTAGAGAGTGGGATAGGTTTAATAAATACCCTAATCCTAACGTGTACCCTAACCCTAACCCATACCCTAACCCTAACGCATACCCTAACCCTAACCCAAAGCCTAACCCTAACACATACGCTAATCCTAACCCGTACCCTAAACCAATCCCTAACCCTAAAACTAACCCTAACCCTAACCCTAACCCTAACCCATACCCTACGCTGTACCCTCACCCCTAACCCTAACCCTAACCTATACCCTACGCCGTACCCTCACCTGTACCCTAACCCGTACCCTAAGCCGTACCCTAACCCTAACCCTAACCCTAACCCCTACCCTACGCCGTACCCTAACCCGTACCCTAACCCGTATCCTAGGCCGTACCCTAACCCTAACCAATACCCTACGCAGTACCCTCACCCGTACCCTCACCCGTACCCTAAGCCGTACCCTAACCCTAACCCTAACCCTAACCCTAAACCTAGCCCCTACCCTACACCGTACCCTCACCCGTACCCTATCCCATACCCTAAGCCGTACCCTAACCCTAACACTAACCCTAACCCTAACCCTAACCCTAAACTACCCTTGACTGCTTTTGCCTCCTTTAGATTTCCTAAGCACTAGTGTTTTAAGGAACAGGTTAAAAAGAAAATCCTAAAGTGATTTTTTTATGATGTGTTTATTCTTTATCTTATCCTAGTGACTAAAATCTTCTCCATGGCTGGACCCCAAATAATATTCCTTTACGTGCTAAGTGGTATCTAGAGAGTGGGATAGGTTTAATAAATACCCTAATCCTAACGTGTACCCTAACCCTAACCCATACCGTAACCCTAACGCGTACCCTAACCCTAACCCAAACCCTAACCCTAACACGTACGCTAATCCTAACCCGTACCCTAAACCAATCCCTAACCCTAAAACTAACCCTAACCCTAACCCTAACCCTAACCCATACCCTACGCCGTACCCTCACCCGTACCCTAACCCGTACCCTAAGCCGTACCCTAACCCTAACCCTAACCCTAACCCATACGCTACGCCGTACCCTCACCTGTAACCTAACCCGTATCCTAAGCCGTACCCTAACCGTAACCCTAACACTAAACTATACCCTACGCCGTACCCTCACCTGTACCCTAACCCGTACCCTAAGCCATACCCTAACCCTAACCCTAACCCTAACCCTAACCCTAACCCCTACCCTACGCCGTACCCTAACCCGTACCCTAACCCGTATCCTAAGCCGTACCCTAACCCTAACCAATACCCTATGCAGTACCCTCACCCGTACCCTCACCCGTACCCTAAGCCGTACCCTAACCCTAACCCTAACCCTAACCCCTACCGTACGCCGTACCCTAACCCGTACCCTAACCCGTATCCTAGGCCGTACCCTAACCCTAACCAATACCGTACGCAGTACCCTCACCCGTACCCTCACCCGTAACCTAAGCCGTACCCTAACCCTAACCCTAACCCTAACCCTAACCCCTACCCTACGCCGTACCCTCACCCGTACCCTATCCCATACCCTAAGCCGTACCCTAACCCTAACACTAACCCTAACCCTAACCCTAACCCTAAACTACCCTTGACTGCTTTTGCCTCCATTAGATTTCCTAAGCACTAGTGTTTTAAGGAACAGGTTAAAAAGAAAATCCTAAAGTGATTTTTTTATGATGTGTTTATTCTTTATCTTATCCTAGTGACTAAAATCTTCTCCATGGCTGGACCCCAAATAATATTCCTTTACGTGCTAAGTGGTATCTAGAGAGTGGGATAGGTTTAATAAATACCCTAATCCTAACGTGTACCCTAACCCTAACCCATACCCTAACCCTAACGCTTACCCTAACCCTAACCCAAACCCTAATCCTAACACGTACGCTAATCCTAACCCGTACCCTAAACCAATCCCTAACCCTAAAACTAACCCTAACCCTAACCCTAACCCTAACCTATACCCTACGCCGTACCCTCACCCGTACCCTAACCCGTACCCTAAGCCGTACCCTAACCCTAACCCTAACCCTAACCCTAACACCTACCCTACGCCGTACCCTAACCCGTACCCTAACCCGTATCCTAAGCCGTACCCTAACCCTAACCAATACCCTACGCAGTACCCTCACCCGTACCCTCACCCGTACCCTAAGGCGTACCCTAACCCTAACCCTAACCCTAACCCTAACCCTAACCCCTACCCTACGCCGTACCCTCACCCGTACCCTATCCCATACCCTAAGCCGTACCCTAACCCTAACACTAACCCTAACCCTAACCCTAACCCTAAACTACCCTTGACTGCTTTTGCCTCCATTAGATTTCCTAAGCACTAGTGTTTTAAGGAACAGGTTAAAAAGAAAATCCTAATGTGATTTTTTTATAATGTGTTTATTCTTTATCTTATCCTAGTGACTAAAATCTTCTCCATGGCTGGACCCCAAATAATATTCATTTACGTGCTAAGTGGTATCTAGAGAGTGGGATAGGTTTAATAAATACCCTAATCCTAACGTGTACCCTAACCCTAACCCATACCCTAACCCTAACGCGTACCCTAACCCTAACCCAAACCCTAACCCTAACACGTACGCTAATCCTAACCCGTACCCTAAACCAATCCCTAACCCTAAAACTAACCCTAACCCTAACCCATACCCTAAGCCGTACCCTAACCCTAACCCTAACCCATACGCTACGCCGTACCCTCACCCGTACCCTAACCCGTATCCTAAGCCGTACCCTAACCCTAACCCTAACCCTAACCTATACCCTACGCCGTACCCTCACCTGTACCCTAACCCGTACCCTAAGCCGTACCCTAACCCTAACCCTAACCCTAACCCCTACCCTACGCCGTACCCTAACCCGTACCCTAACCCGTATCCTAGGCCGTACCCTAACCCTAAACAATACCCTACGCAGTACCCTCACCCGTACCCTCACCCGTAACCTAAGCCGTACCCTAACCCTAACCCTAACCCTAACCCTAACCCTAACCCCTACCCTACGCCGTACCCTCACCCGTACCCTATCCCATACCCTAAGCCGTACCCTAACCCTAACACTAACCCTAACCCTAACCCTAACCCTAAACTACCCTTGACTGCTTTTGCCTCCATTAGATTTCCTAAGCACTAGTGTTTTAAGGAACAGGTTAAAAAGAAAATCCTAAAGTGATTTTTTTATGATGTGTTTATTCTTTATCTTATCCTAGTGACTAAAATCTTCTCCATGGCTGGACCCCAAATAATATTCCTTTACGTGCTAAGTGGTATCTAGAGAGTGGGATAGGTTTAATAAATACCCTAATCCTAACGTGTACCCTAACCCTAACCCATACCCTAACCCTAACGCGTACCCTAACCCTAACCCAAACCCTAACCCTAACACGTACGCTAATCCTAACCCGTACCCTAAACCAATCCCTAACCCTAAAACTAACCCTAACCCTAACCCTAACCCTAACCCATACCCTACGCCGTACCCTCACATGTACCCTAACCCGTACCCTAAGCCGTACCCTAACCCTAACCCTAACCCTAACCCATACGCTACGCCGTACCCTCACCTGTAACCTAACCCGTATCCTAAGCCGTACCCTAACCCTAACCCTAACCCTAACCTATACCCTACGCCGTACCCTCACCTGTACCCTAACCCGTACCCTAAGCCGTACCCTAACCCTAACCCTAACCCTAACCCTAACCCCTACCCTACGCCGTACCCTAACCCGTACCCTAACCCGTATCCTAAGCCATACCCTAACCCTAACCAATACCCTACGCAGTACCCTCACCCGTACCCTCACCCGTACCCTAAGCCGTACCCTAACCCTAACCCTAACCCTAACCCTAACCCTAACCCCTACCCTACGCCGTACCCTCACCCGTACCCTATCCCATACCCTAAGCCGTACCCTAACCCTAACACTAACCCTAACCCTCACCCTAACCCTAAACTACCCTTGACTGCTTTTGCCTCCATTAGATTTCCTAAGCACTAGTGTTTTAAGGAACAGGTTAAAAAGAAAATCCTAATGTGATTTTTTTATAATGTGTTTATTCTTTATCTTATCCTAGTGACTAAAATCTTCTCCATGGCTGGACCCCAAATAATATTCCTTTACGTGCTAAGTGGTATCTAGAGAGTGGGATAGGTTTAATAAATACCCTAATCCTAACGTGTACCCTAACCCTAACCCATACCCTAACCCTAACGCGTACCCTAACCCTAACCCAAAGCCTAACCCTAACACATACGCTAATCCTAACCCGTACCCTAAACCAATCCCTAACCCTAAAACTAACCCTAACCCTAACCCTAACCCTAACCCATACCCTACGCTGTACCCTCACCCCTAACCCTAACCCTAACCTATACCCTACGCCGTACCCTCACCTGTACCCTAACCCGTACCCTAAGCCGTACCCTAACCCTAACCCTAACCCTAACCCCTACCCTACGCCGTACCCTAACCCGTACCCTAACCCGTATCCTAGGCCGTACCCTAACCCTAACCAATACCCTACGCAGTACCCTCACCCGTACCCTCACCCGTACCCTAAGCCGTACCCTAACCCTAACCCTAACCCTAACCCTAAACCTAGCCCCTACCCTACACCGTACCCTCACCCGTACCCTATCCCATACCCTAAGCCGTACCCTAACCCTAACACTAACCCTAACCCTAACCCTAACCCTAAACTACCCTTGACTGCTTTTGCCTCCTTTAGATTTCCTAAGCACTAGTGTTTTAAGGAACAGGTTAAAAAGAAAATCCTAAAGTGATTTTTTTATGATGTGTTTATTCTTTATCTTATCCTAGTGACTAAAATCTTCTCCATGGCTGGACCCCAAATAATATTCCTTTACGTGCTAAGTGGTATCTAGAGAGTGGGATAGGTTTAATAAATACCCTAATCCTAACGTGTACCCTAACCCTAACCCATACCGTAACCCTAACGCGTACCCTAACCCTAACCCAAACCCTAACCCTAACACGTACGCTAATCCTAACCCGTACCCTAAACCAATCCCTAACCCTAAAACTAACCCTAACCCTAACCCTAACCCTAACCCATACCCTACGCCGTACCCTCACCCGTACCCTAACCCGTACCCTAAGCCGTACCCTAACCCTAACCCTAACCCTAACCCATACGCTACGCCGTACCCTCACCTGTAACCTAACCCGTATCCTAAGCCGTACCCTAACCGTAACCCTAACACTAAACTATACCCTACGCCGTACCCTCACCTGTACCCTAACCCGTACCCTAAGCCATACCCTAACCCTAACCCTAACCCTAACCCTAACCCTAACCCCTACCCTACGCCGTACCCTAACCCGTACCCTAACCCGTATCCTAAGCCGTACCCTAACCCTAACCAATACCCTATGCAGTACCCTCACCCGTACCCTCACCCGTACCCTAAGCCGTACCCTAACCCTAACCCTAACCCTAACCCCTACCGTACGCCGTACCCTAACCCGTACCCTAACCCGTATCCTAGGCCGTACCCTAACCCTAACCAATACCGTACGCAGTACCCTCACCCGTACCCTCACCCGTAACCTAAGCCGTACCCTAACCCTAACCCTAACCCTAACCCTAACCCCTACCCTACGCCGTACCCTCACCCGTACCCTATCCCATACCCTAAGCCGTACCCTAACCCTAACACTAACCCTAACCCTAACCCTAACCCTAAACTACCCTTGACTGCTTTTGCCTCCATTAGATTTCCTAAGCACTAGTGTTTTAAGGAACAGGTTAAAAAGAAAATCCTAAAGTGATTTTTTTATGATGTGTTTATTCTTTATCTTATCCTAGTGACTAAAATCTTCTCCATGGCTGGACCCCAAATAATATTCCTTTACGTGCTAAGTGGTATCTAGAGAGTGGGATAGGTTTAATAAATACCCTAATCCTAACGTGTACCCTAACCCTAACCCATACCCTAACCCTAACGCTTACCCTAACCCTAACCCAAACCCTAATCCTAACACGTACGCTAATCCTAACCCGTACCCTAAACCAATCCCTAACCCTAAAACTAACCCTAACCCTAACCCTAACCCTAACCTATACCCTACGCCGTACCCTCACCCGTACCCTAACCCGTACCCTAAGCCGTACCCTAACCCTAACCCTAACCCTAACCCTAACACCTACCCTACGCCGTACCCTAACCCGTACCCTAACCCGTATCCTAAGCCGTACCCTAACCCTAACCAATACCCTACGCAGTACCCTCACCCGTACCCTCACCCGTACCCTAAGGCGTACCCTAACCCTAACCCTAACCCTAACCCTAACCCTAACCCCTACCCTACGCCGTACCCTCACCCGTACCCTATCCCATACCCTAAGCCGTACCCTAACCCTAACACTAACCCTAACCCTAACCCTAACCCTAAACTACCCTTGACTGCTTTTGCCTCCATTAGATTTCCTAAGCACTAGTGTTTTAAGGAACAGGTTAAAAAGAAAATCCTAATGTGATTTTTTTATAATGTGTTTATTCTTTATCTTATCCTAGTGACTAAAATCTTCTCCATGGCTGGACCCCAAATAATATTCATTTACGTGCTAAGTGGTATCTAGAGAGTGGGATAGGTTTAATAAATACCCTAATCCTAACGTGTACCCTAACCCTAACCCATACCCTAACCCTAACGCGTACCCTAACCCTAACCCAAACCCTAACCCTAACACGTACGCTAATCCTAACCCGTACCCTAAACCAATCCCTAACCCTAAAACTAACCCTAACCCTAACCCATACCCTAAGCCGTACCCTAACCCTAACCCTAACCCATACGCTACGCCGTACCCTCACCCGTACCCTAACCCGTATCCTAAGCCGTACCCTAACCCTAACCCTAACCCTAACCTATACCCTACGCCGTACCCTCACCTGTACCCTAACCCGTACCCTAAGCCGTACCCTAACCCTAACCCTAACCCTAACCCCTACCCTACGCCGTACCCTAACCCGTACCCTAACCCGTATCCTAGGCCGTACCCTAACCCTAAACAATACCCTACGCAGTACCCTCACCCGTACCCTCACCCGTAACCTAAGCCGTACCCTAACCCTAACCCTAACCCTAACCCTAACCCTAACCCCTACCCTACGCCGTACCCTCACCCGTACCCTATCCCATACCCTAAGCCGTACCCTAACCCTAACACTAACCCTAACCCTAACCCTAACCCTAAACTACCCTTGACTGCTTTTGCCTCCATTAGATTTCCTAAGCACTAGTGTTTTAAGGAACAGGTTAAAAAGAAAATCCTAAAGTGATTTTTTTATGATGTGTTTATTCTTTATCTTATCCTAGTGACTAAAATCTTCTCCATGGCTGGACCCCAAATAATATTCCTTTACGTGCTAAGTGGTATCTAGAGAGTGGGATAGGTTTAATAAATACCCTAATCCTAACGTGTACCCTAACCCTAACCCATACCCTAACCCTAACGCGTACCCTAACCCTAACCCAAACCCTAACCCTAACACGTACGCTAATCCTAACCCGTACCCTAAACCAATCCCTAACCCTAAAACTAACCCTAACCCTAACCCTAACCCTAACCCATACCCTACGCCGTACCCTCACATGTACCCTAACCCGTACCCTAAGCCGTACCCTAACCCTAACCCTAACCCTAACCCATACGCTACGCCGTACCCTCACCTGTAACCTAACCCGTATCCTAAGCCGTACCCTAACCCTAACCCTAACCCTAACCTATACCCTACGCCGTACCCTCACCTGTACCCTAACCCGTACCCTAAGCCGTACCCTAACCCTAACCCTAACCCTAACCCTAACCCCTACCCTACGCCGTACCCTAACCCGTACCCTAACCCGTATCCTAAGCCATACCCTAACCCTAACCAATACCCTACGCAGTACCCTCACCCGTACCCTCACCCGTACCCTAAGCCGTACCCTAACCCTAACCCTAACCCTAACCCTAACCCTAACCCCTACCCTACGCCGTACCCTCACCCGTACCCTATCCCATACCCTAAGCCGTACCCTAACCCTAACACTAACCCTAACCCTCACCCTAACCCTAAACTACCCTTGACTGCTTTTGCCTCCATTAGATTTCCTAAGCACTAGTGTTTTAAGGAACAGGTTAAAAAGAAAATCCTAATGTGATTTTTTTATAATGTGTTTATTCTTTATCTTATCCTAGTGACTAAAATCTTCTCCATGGCTGGACCCCAAATAATATTCCTTTACGTGCTAAGTGGTATCTAGAGAGTGGGATAGGTTTAATAAATACCCTAATCCTAACGTGTACCCTAACCCTAACCCATACCCTAACCCTAACGCGTACCCTAACCCTAACCCAAAGCCTAACCCTAACACATACGCTAATCCTAACCCGTACCCTAAACCAATCCCTAACCCTAAAACTAACCCTAACCCTAACCCTAACCCTAACCCATACCCTACGCTGTACCCTCACCCCTAACCCTAACCCTAACCTATACCCTACGCCGTACCCTCACCTGTACCCTAACCCGTACCCTAAGCCGTACCCTAACCCTAACCCTAACCCTAACCCCTACCCTACGCCGTACCCTAACCCGTACCCTAACCCGTATCCTAGGCCGTACCCTAACCCTAACCAATACCCTACGCCGTACCCTCACCCGTACCCTAACCCGTACCCTAAGCCGTACCCTAACCCTAACCCTAACCCTAACCCATACGCTACGCCGTACCCTCACCTGTAACCTAACCCGTATCCTAAGCCGTACCCTAACCGTAACCCTAACACTAAACTATACCCTACGCCGTACCCTCACCTGTACCCTAACCCGTACCCTAAGCCATACCCTAACCCTAACCCTAACCCTAACCCTAACCCTAACCCCTACCCTACGCCGTACCCTAACCCGTACCCTAACCCGTATCCTAAGCCGTACCCTAACCCTAACCAATACCCTATGCAGTACCCTCACCCGTACCCTCACCCGTACCCTAAGCCGTACCCTAACCCTAACCCTAACCCTAACCCCTACCGTACGCCGTACCCTAACCCGTACCCTAACCCGTATCCTAGGCCGTACCCTAACCCTAACCAATACCGTACGCAGTACCCTCACCCGTACCCTCACCCGTAACCTAAGCCGTACCCTAACCCTAACCCTAACCCTAACCCTAACCCCTACCCTACGCCGTACCCTCACCCGTACCCTATCCCATACCCTAAGCCGTACCCTAACCCTAACACTAACCCTAACCCTAACCCTAACCCTAAACTACCCTTGACTGCTTTTGCCTCCATTAGATTTCCTAAGCACTAGTGTTTTAAGGAACAGGTTAAAAAGAAAATCCTAAAGTGATTTTTTTATGATGTGTTTATTCTTTATCTTATCCTAGTGACTAAAATCTTCTCCATGGCTGGACCCCAAATAATATTCCTTTACGTGCTAAGTGGTATCTAGAGAGTGGGATAGGTTTAATAAATACCCTAATCCTAACGTGTACCCTAACCCTAACCCATACCCTAACCCTAACGCTTACCCTAACCCTAACCCAAACCCTAATCCTAACACGTACGCTAATCCTAACCCGTACCCTAAACCAATCCCTAACCCTAAAACTAACCCTAACCCTAACCCTAACCCTAACCTATACCCTACGCCGTACCCTCACCCGTACCCTAACCCGTACCCTAAGCCGTACCCTAACCCTAACCCTAACCCTAACCCTAACACCTACCCTACGCCGTACCCTAACCCGTACCCTAACCCGTATCCTAAGCCGTACCCTAACCCTAACCAATACCCTACGCAGTACCCTCACCCGTACCCTCACCCGTACCCTAAGGCGTACCCTAACCCTAACCCTAACCCTAACCCTAACCCTAACCCCTACCCTACGCCGTACCCTCACCCGTACCCTATCCCATACCCTAAGCCGTACCCTAACCCTAACACTAACCCTAACCCTAACCCTAACCCTAAACTACCCTTGACTGCTTTTGCCTCCATTAGATTTCCTAAGCACTAGTGTTTTAAGGAACAGGTTAAAAAGAAAATCCTAATGTGATTTTTTTATAATGTGTTTATTCTTTATCTTATCCTAGTGACTAAAATCTTCTCCATGGCTGGACCCCAAATAATATTCATTTACGTGCTAAGTGGTATCTAGAGAGTGGGATAGGTTTAATAAATACCCTAATCCTAACGTGTACCCTAACCCTAACCCATACCCTAACCCTAACGCGTACCCTAACCCTAACCCAAAGCCTAACCCTAACACATACGCTAATCCTAACCCGTACCCTAAACCAATCCCTAACCCTAAAACTAACCCTAACCCTAACCCTAACCCTAACCCATACCCTACGCTGTACCCTCACCCCTAACCCTAACCCTAACCTATACCCTACGCCGTACCCTCACCTGTACCCTAACCCGTACCCTAAGCCGTACCCTAACCCTAACCCTAACCCTAACCCCTACCCTACGCCGTACCCTAACCCGTACCCTAACCCGTATCCTAGGCCGTACCCTAACCCTAACCAATACCCTACGCCGTACCCTCACCCGTACCCTAACCCGTACCCTAAGCCGTACCCTAACCCTAACCCTAACCCTAACCCATACGCTACGCCGTACCCTCACCTGTAACCTAACCCGTATCCTAAGCCGTACCCTAACCGTAACCCTAACACTAAACTATACCCTACGCCGTACCCTCACCTGTACCCTAACCCGTACCCTAAGCCATACCCTAACCCTAACCCTAACCCTAACCCTAACCCTAACCCCTACCCTACGCCGTACCCTAACCCGTACCCTAACCCGTATCCTAAGCCGTACCCTAACCCTAACCAATACCCTATGCAGTACCCTCACCCGTACCCTCACCCGTACCCTAAGCCGTACCCTAACCCTAACCCTAACCCTAACCCCTACCGTACGCCGTACCCTAACCCGTACCCTAACCCGTATCCTAGGCCGTACCCTAACCCTAACCAATACCGTACGCAGTACCCTCACCCGTACCCTCACCCGTAACCTAAGCCGTACCCTAACCCTAACCCTAACCCTAACCCTAACCCCTACCCTACGCCGTACCCTCACCCGTACCCTATCCCATACCCTAAGCCGTACCCTAACCCTAACACTAACCCTAACCCTAACCCTAACCCTAAACTACCCTTGACTGCTTTTGCCTCCATTAGATTTCCTAAGCACTAGTGTTTTAAGGAACAGGTTAAAAAGAAAATCCTAAAGTGATTTTTTTATGATGTGTTTATTCTTTATCTTATCCTAGTGACTAAAATCTTCTCCATGGCTGGACCCCAAATAATATTCCTTTACGTGCTAAGTGGTATCTAGAGAGTGGGATAGGTTTAATAAATACCCTAATCCTAACGTGTACCCTAACCCTAACCCATACCCTAACCCTAACGCTTACCCTAACCCTAACCCAAACCCTAATCCTAACACGTACGCTAATCCTAACCCGTACCCTAAACCAATCCCTAACCCTAAAACTAACCCTAACCCTAACCCTAACCCTAACCTATACCCTACGCCGTACCCTCACCCGTACCCTAACCCGTACCCTAAGCCGTACCCTAACCCTAACCCTAACCCTAACCCTAACACCTACCCTACGCCGTACCCTAACCCGTACCCTAACCCGTATCCTAAGCCGTACCCTAACCCTAACCAATACCCTACGCAGTACCCTCACCCGTACCCTCACCCGTACCCTAAGGCGTACCCTAACCCTAACCCTAACCCTAACCCTAACCCTAACCCCTACCCTACGCCGTACCCTCACCCGTACCCTATCCCATACCCTAAGCCGTACCCTAACCCTAACACTAACCCTAACCCTAACCCTAACCCTAAACTACCCTTGACTGCTTTTGCCTCCATTAGATTTCCTAAGCACTAGTGTTTTAAGGAACAGGTTAAAAAGAAAATCCTAATGTGATTTTTTTATAATGTGTTTATTCTTTATCTTATCCTAGTGACTAAAATCTTCTCCATGGCTGGACCCCAAATAATATTCATTTACGTGCTAAGTGGTATCTAGAGAGTGGGATAGGTTTAATAAATACCCTAATCCTAACGTGTACCCTAACCCTAACCCATACCCTAACCCTAACGCGTACCCTAACCCTAACCCAAACCCTAACCCTAACACGTACGCTAATCCTAACCCGTACCCTAAACCAATCCCTAACCCTAAAACTAACCCTAACCCTAACCCATACCCTAAGCCGTACCCTAACCCTAACCCTAACCCATACGCTACGCCGTACCCTCACCCGTACCCTAACCCGTATCCTAAGCCGTACCCTAACCCTAACCCTAACCCTAACCTATACCCTACGCCGTACCCTCACCTGTACCCTAACCCGTACCCTAAGCCGTACCCTAACCCTAACCCTAACCCTAACCCCTACCCTACGCCGTACCCTAACCCGTACCCTAACCCGTATCCTAGGCCGTACCCTAACCCTAAACAATACCCTACGCAGTACCCTCACCCGTACCCTCACCCGTAACCTAAGCCGTACCCTAACCCTAACCCTAACCCTAACCCTAACCCTAACCCCTACCCTACGCCGTACCCTCACCCGTACCCTATCCCATACCCTAAGCCGTACCCTAACCCTAACACTAACCCTAACCCTAACCCTAACCCTAAACTACCCTTGACTGCTTTTGCCTCCATTAGATTTCCTAAGCACTAGTGTTTTAAGGAACAGGTTAAAAAGAAAATCCTAAAGTGATTTTTTTATGATGTGTTTATTCTTTATCTTATCCTAGTGACTAAAATCTTCTCCATGGCTGGACCCCAAATAATATTCCTTTACGTGCTAAGTGGTATCTAGAGAGTGGGATAGGTTTAATAAATACCCTAATCCTAACGTGTACCCTAACCCTAACCCATACCCTAACCCTAACGCGTACCCTAACCCTAACCCAAACCCTAACCCTAACACGTACGCTAATCCTAACCCGTACCCTAAACCAATCCCTAACCCTAAAACTAACCCTAACCCTAACCCTAACCCTAACCCATACCCTACGCCGTACCCTCACATGTACCCTAACCCGTACCCTAAGCCGTACCCTAACCCTAACCCTAACCCTAACCCATACGCTACGCCGTACCCTCACCTGTAACCTAACCCGTATCCTAAGCCGTACCCTAACCCTAACCCTAACCCTAACCTATACCCTACGCCGTACCCTCACCTGTACCCTAACCCGTACCCTAAGCCGTACCCTAACCCTAACCCTAACCCTAACCCTAACCCCTACCCTACGCCGTACCCTAACCCGTACCCTAACCCGTATCCTAAGCCATACCCTAACCCTAACCAATACCCTACGCAGTACCCTCACCCGTACCCTCACCCGTACCCTAAGCCGTACCCTAACCCTAACCCTAACCCTAACCCTAACCCTAACCCCTACCCTACGCCGTACCCTCACCCGTACCCTATCCCATACCCTAAGCCGTACCCTAACCCTAACACTAACCCTAACCCTCACCCTAACCCTAAACTACCCTTGACTGCTTTTGCCTCCATTAGATTTCCTAAGCACTAGTGTTTTAAGGAACAGGTTAAAAAGAAAATCCTAATGTGATTTTTTTATAATGTGTTTATTCTTTATCTTATCCTAGTGACTAAAATCTTCTCCATGGCTGTACCCCAAATAATATTCCTTTACGTGCTAAGTGGTATCTAGAGAGTGGGATAGGTTTAATAAATACCCTAATCCTAACGTGTACCCTAACCCTAACCCATACCCTAACCCTAACGCGTACCCTAACCCTAACCCAAAGCCTAACCCTAACACATACGCTAATCCTAACCCGTACCCTAAACCAATCCCTAACCCTAAAACTAACCCTAACCCTAACCCTAACCCTAACCCATACCCTACGCTGTACCCTCACCCCTAACCCTAACCCTAACCTATACCCTACGCCGTACCCTCACCTGTACCCTAACCCGTACCCTAAGCCGTACCCTAACCCTAACCCTAACCCTAACCCCTACCCTACGCCGTACCCTAACCCGTACCCTAACCCGTATCCTAGGCCGTACCCTAACCCTAACCAATACCCTACGCAGTACCCTCACCCGTACCCTCACCCGTACCCTAAGCCGTACCCTAACCCTAACCCTAACCCTAACCCTAAACCTAGCCCCTACCCTACACCGTACCCTCACCCGTACCCTATCCCATACCCTAAGCCGTACCCTAACCCTAACACTAACCCTAACCCTAACCCTAACCCTAAACTACCCTTGACTGCTTTTGCCTCCTTTAGATTTCCTAAGCACTAGTGTTTTAAGGAACAGGTTAAAAAGAAAATCCTAAAGTGATTTTTTTATGATGTGTTTATTCTTTATCTTATCCTAGTGACTAAAATCTTCTCCATGGCTGGACCCCAAATAATATTCCTTTACGTGCTAAGTGGTATCTAGAGAGTGGGATAGGTTTAATAAATACCCTAATCCTAACGTGTACCCTAACCCTAACCCATACCGTAACCCTAACGCGTACCCTAACCCTAACCCAAACCCTAACCCTAACACGTACGCTAATCCTAACCCGTACCCTAAACCAATCCCTAACCCTAAAACTAACCCTAACCCTAACCCTAACCCTAACCCATACCCTACGCCGTACCCTCACCCGTACCCTAACCCGTACCCTAAGCCGTACCCTAACCCTAACCCTAACCCTAACCCATACGCTACGCCGTACCCTCACCTGTAACCTAACCCGTATCCTAAGCCGTACCCTAACCGTAACCCTAACACTAAACTATACCCTACGCCGTACCCTCACCTGTACCCTAACCCGTACCCTAAGCCATACCCTAACCCTAACCCTAACCCTAACCCTAACCCTAACCCCTACCCTACGCCGTACCCTAACCCGTACCCTAACCCGTATCCTAAGCCGTACCCTAACCCTAACCAATACCCTATGCAGTACCCTCACCCGTACCCTCACCCGTACCCTAAGCCGTACCCTAACCCTAACCCTAACCCTAACCCCTACCGTACGCCGTACCCTAACCCGTACCCTAACCCGTATCCTAGGCCGTACCCTAACCCTAACCAATACCGTACGCAGTACCCTCACCCGTACCCTCACCCGTAACCTAAGCCGTACCCTAACCCTAACCCTAACCCTAACCCTAACCCCTACCCTACGCCGTACCCTCACCCGTACCCTATCCCATACCCTAAGCCGTACCCTAACCCTAACACTAACCCTAACCCTAACCCTAACCCTAAACTACCCTTGACTGCTTTTGCCTCCATTAGATTTCCTAAGCACTAGTGTTTTAAGGAACAGGTTAAAAAGAAAATCCTAAAGTGATTTTTTTATGATGTGTTTATTCTTTATCTTATCCTAGTGACTAAAATCTTCTCCATGGCTGGACCCCAAATAATATTCCTTTACGTGCTAAGTGGTATCTAGAGAGTGGGATAGGTTTAATAAATACCCTAATCCTAACGTGTACCCTAACCCTAACCCATACCCTAACCCTAACGCTTACCCTAACCCTAACCCAAACCCTAATCCTAACACGTACGCTAATCCTAACCCGTACCCTAAACCAATCCCTAACCCTAAAACTAACCCTAACCCTAACCCTAACCCTAACCTATACCCTACGCCGTACCCTCACCCGTACCCTAACCCGTACCCTAAGCCGTACCCTAACCCTAACCCTAACCCTAACCCTAACACCTACCCTACGCCGTACCCTAACCCGTACCCTAACCCGTATCCTAAGCCGTACCCTAACCCTAACCAATACCCTACGCAGTACCCTCACCCGTACCCTCACCCGTACCCTAAGGCGTACCCTAACCCTAACCCTAACCCTAACCCTAACCCTAACCCCTACCCTACGCCGTACCCTCACCCGTACCCTATCCCATACCCTAAGCCGTACCCTAACCCTAACACTAACCCTAACCCTAACCCTAACCCTAAACTACCCTTGACTGCTTTTGCCTCCATTAGATTTCCTAAGCACTAGTGTTTTAAGGAACAGGTTAAAAAGAAAATCCTAATGTGATTTTTTTATAATGTGTTTATTCTTTATCTTATCCTAGTGACTAAAATCTTCTCCATGGCTGGACCCCAAATAATATTCATTTACGTGCTAAGTGGTATCTAGAGAGTGGGATAGGTTTAATAAATACCCTAATCCTAACGTGTACCCTAACCCTAACCCATACCCTAACCCTAACGCGTACCCTAACCCTAACCCAAACCCTAACCCTAACACGTACGCTAATCCTAACCCGTACCCTAAACCAATCCCTAACCCTAAAACTAACCCTAACCCTAACCCATACCCTAAGCCGTACCCTAACCCTAACCCTAACCCATACGCTACGCCGTACCCTCACCCGTACCCTAACCCGTATCCTAAGCCGTACCCTAACCCTAACCCTAACCCTAACCTATACCCTACGCCGTACCCTCACCTGTACCCTAACCCGTACCCTAAGCCGTACCCTAACCCTAACCCTAACCCTAACCCCTACCCTACGCCGTACCCTAACCCGTACCCTAACCCGTATCCTAGGCCGTACCCTAACCCTAAACAATACCCTACGCAGTACCCTCACCCGTACCCTCACCCGTAACCTAAGCCGTACCCTAACCCTAACCCTAACCCTAACCCTAACCCTAACCCCTACCCTACGCCGTACCCTCACCCGTACCCTATCCCATACCCTAAGCCGTACCCTAACCCTAACACTAACCCTAACCCTAACCCTAACCCTAAACTACCCTTGACTGCTTTTGCCTCCATTAGATTTCCTAAGCACTAGTGTTTTAAGGAACAGGTTAAAAAGAAAATCCTAAAGTGATTTTTTTATGATGTGTTTATTCTTTATCTTATCCTAGTGACTAAAATCTTCTCCATGGCTGGACCCCAAATAATATTCCTTTACGTGCTAAGTGGTATCTAGAGAGTGGGATAGGTTTAATAAATACCCTAATCCTAACGTGTACCCTAACCCTAACCCATACCCTAACCCTAACGCATACCCTAACCCTAACCCAAACCCTAACCCTAACATGTACGCTAATCCTAACCCGTACCCTAAACCAATCCCTAACCCTAAAACTAACCCTAACCCTAACCCTAACCCTAACCCATACCCTACGCCGTACCCTCACATGTACCCTAACCCGTACCCTAAGCCGTACCCTAACCCTAACCCTAACCCTAACCCATACGCTACGCCGTACCCTCACCTGTAACCTAACCCGTATCCTAAGCCGTACCCTAACCCTAACCCTAACCCTAACCTATACCCTACGCCGTACCCTCACCTGTACCCTAACCCGTACCCTAAGCCGTACCCTAACCCTAACCCTAACCCTAACCCTAACCCCTACCCTACGCCGTACCCTAACCCGTACCCTAACCCGTATCCTAAGCCATACCCTAACCCTAACCAATACCCTACGCAGTACCCTCACCCGTACCCTCACCCGTACCCTAAGCCGTACCCTAACCCTAACCCTAACCCTAACCCTAACCCTAACCCCTACCCTACGCCGTACCCTCACCCGTACCCTATCCCATACCCTAAGCCGTACCCTAACCCTAACACTAACCCTAACCCTCACCCTAACCCTAAACTACCCTTGACTGCTTTTGCCTCCATTAGATTTCCTAAGCACTAGTGTTTTAAGGAACAGGTTAAAAAGAAAATCCTAATGTGATTTTTTTATAATGTGTTTATTCTTTATCTTATCCTAGTGACTAAAATCTTCTCCATGGCTGGACCCCAAATAATATTCCTTTACGTGCTAAGTGGTATCTAGAGAGTGGGATAGGTTTAATAAATACCCTAATCCTAACGTGTACCCTAACCCTAACCCATACCCTAACCCTAACGCGTACCCTAACCCTAACCCAAAGCCTAACCCTAACACATACGCTAATCCTAACCCGTACCCTAAACCAATCCCTAACCCTAAAACTAACCCTAACCCTAACCCTAACCCTAACCCATACCCTACGCTGTACCCTCACCCCTAACCCTAACCCTAACCTATACCCTACGCCGTACCCTCACCTGTACCCTAACCCGTACCCTAAGCCGTACCCTAACCCTAACCCTAACCCTAACCCCTACCCTACGCCGTACCCTAACCCGTACCCTAACCCGTATCCTAGGCCGTACCCTAACCCTAACCAATACCCTACGCAGTACCCTCACCCGTACCCTCACCCGTACCCTAAGCCGTACCCTAACCCTAACCCTAACCCTAACCCTAAACCTAGCCCCTACCCTACACCGTACCCTCACCCGTACCCTATCCCATACCCTAAGCCGTACCCTAACCCTAACACTAACCCTAACCCTAACCCTAACCCTAAACTACCCTTGACTGCTTTTGCCTCCTTTAGATTTCCTAAGCACTAGTGTTTTAAGGAACAGGTTAAAAAGAAAATCCTAAAGTGATTTTTTTATGATGTGTTTATTCTTTATCTTATCCTAGTGACTAAAATCTTCTCCATGGCTGGACCCCAAATAATATTCCTTTACGTGCTAAGTGGTATCTAGAGAGTGGGATAGGTTTAATAAATACCCTAATCCTAACGTGTACCCTAACCCTAACCCATACCGTAACCCTAACGCGTACCCTAACCCTAACCCAAACCCTAACCCTAACACGTACGCTAATCCTAACCCGTACCCTAAACCAATCCCTAACCCTAAAACTAACCCTAACCCTAACCCTAACCCATACCCTACGCCGTACCCTCACCCGTACCCTAACCCGTACCCTAAGCCGTACCCTAACCCTAACCCTAACCCTAACCCATACGCTACGCCGTACCCTCACCTGTAACCTAACCCGTATCCTAAGCCGTACCCTAACCGTAACCCTAACACTAAACTATACCCTACGCCGTACCCTCACCTGTACCCTAACCCGTACCCTAAGCCATACCCTAACCCTAACCCTAACCCTAACCCTAACCCTAACCCCTACCCTACGCCGTACCCTAACCCGTACCCTAACCCGTATCCTAAGCCGTACCCTAACCCTAACCAATACCCTATGCAGTACCCTCACCCGTACCCTCACCCGTACCCTAAGCCGTACCCTAACCCTAACCCTAACCCTAACCCCTACCCTACGCCGTACCCTAACCCGTACCCTAACCCGTATCCTAGGCCGTACCCTAACCCTAACCAATACCGTACGCAGTACCCTCACCCGTACCCTCACCCGTAACCTAAGCCGTACCCTAACCCTAACCCTAACCCTAACCCTAACCCCTACCCTACGCCGTACCCTCACCCGTACCCTATCCCATACCCTAAGCCGTACCCTAACCCTAACACTAACCCTAACCCTAACCCTAACCCTAAACTACCCTTGACTGCTTTTGCCTCCATTAGATTTCCTAAGCACTAGTGTTTTAAGGAACAGGTTAAAAAGAAAATCCTAAAGTGATTTTTTTATGATGTGTTTATTCTTTATCTTATCCTAGTGACTAAAATCTTCTCCATGGCTGGACCCCAAATAATATTCCTTTACGTGCTAAGTGGTATCTAGAGAGTGGGATAGGTTTAATAAATACCCTAATCCTAACGTGTACCCTAACCCTAACCCATACCCTAACCCTAACGCTTACCCTAACCCTAACCCAAACCCTAATCCTAACACGTACGCTAATCCTAACCCGTACCCTAAACCAATCCCTAACCCTAAAACTAACCCTAACCCTAACCCTAACCCTAACCTATACCCTACGCCGTACCCTCACCCGTACCCTAACCCGTACCCTAAGCCGTACCCTAACCCTAACCCTAACCCTAACCCTAACACCTACCCTACGCCGTACCCTAACCCGTACCCTAACCCGTATCCTAAGCCGTACCCTAACCCTAACCAATACCCTACGCAGTACCCTCACCCGTACCCTCACCCGTACCCTAAGGCGTACCCTAACCCTAACCCTAACCCTAACCCTAACCCTAACCCCTACCCTACGCCGTACCCTCACCCGTACCCTATCCCATACCCTAAGCCGTACCCTAACCCTAACACTAACCCTAACCCTAACCCTAACCCTAAACTACCCTTGACTGCTTTTGCCTCCATTAGATTTCCTAAGCACTAGTGTTTTAAGGAACAGGTTAAAAAGAAAATCCTAATGTGATTTTTTTATAATGTGTTTATTCTTTATCTTATCCTAGTGACTAAAATCTTCTCCATGGCTGGACCCCAAATAATATTCATTTACGTGCTAAGTGGTATCTAGAGAGTGGGATAGGTTTAATAAATACCCTAATCCTAACGTGTACCCTAACCCTAACCCATACCCTAACCCTAACGCGTACCCTAACCCTAACCCAAACCCTAACCCTAACACGTACGCTAATCCTAACCCGTACCCTAAACCAATCCCTAACCCTAAAACTAACCCTAACCCTAACCCATACCCTAAGCCGTACCCTAACCCTAACCCTAACCCATACGCTACGCCGTACCCTCACCCGTACCCTAACCCGTATCCTAAGCCGTACCCTAACCCTAACCCTAACCCTAACCTATACCCTACGCCGTACCCTCACCTGTACCCTAACCCGTACCCTAAGCCGTACCCTAACCCTAACCCTAACCCTAACCCCTACCCTACGCCGTACCCTAACCCGTACCCTAACCCGTATCCTAGGCCGTACCCTAACCCTAAACAATACCCTACGCAGTACCCTCACCCGTACCCTCACCCGTAACCTAAGCCGTACCCTAACCCTAACCCTAACCCTAACCCTAACCCTAACCCCTACCCTACGCCGTACCCTCACCCGTACCCTATCCCATACCCTAAGCCGTACCCTAACCCTAACACTAACCCTAACCCTCACCCTAACCCTAAACTACCCTTGACTGCTTTTGCCTCCATTAGATTTCCTAAGCACTAGTGTTTTAAGGAACAGGTTAAAAAGAAAATCCTAATGTGATTTTTTTATAATGTGTTTATTCTTTATCTTATCCTAGTGACTAAAATCTTCTCCATGGCTGGACCCCAAATAATATTCCTTTACATGCTAAGTGGTATCTAGAGAGTGGGATAGGTTTAATAAATACCCTAATCCTAACGTGTACCCTAACCCTAACCCATACCCTAACCCTAACGCGTACCCTAACCCTAACCCAAAGCCTAACCCTAACACATACGCTAATCCTAACCCGTACCCTAAACCAATCCCTAACCCTAAAACTAACCCTAACCCTAACCCTAACCCTAACCCATACCCTACGCTGTACCCTCACCCCTAACCCTAACCCTAACCTATACCCTACGCCGTACCCTCACCTGTACCCTAACCCGTACCCTAAGCCGTACCCTAACCCTAACCCTAACCCTAACCCCTACCCTACGCCGTACCCTAACCCGTACCCTAACCCGTATCCTAGGCCGTACCCTAACCCTAACCAATACCCTACGCAGTACCCTCACCCGTACCCTCACCCGTACCCTAAGCCGTACCCTAACCCTAACCCTAACCCTAACCCTAAACCTAGCCCCTACCCTACACCGTACCCTCACCCGTACCCTATCCCATACCCTAAGCCGTACCCTAACCCTAACACTAACCCTAACCCTAACCCTAACCCTAAACTACCCTTGACTGCTTTTGCCTCCTTTAGATTTCCTAAGCACTAGTGTTTTAAGGAACAGGTTAAAAAGAAAATCCTAAAGTGATTTTTTTATGATGTGTTTATTCTTTATCTTATCCTAGTGACTAAAATCTTCTCCATGGCTGGACCCCAAATAATATTCCTTTACGTGCTAAGTGGTATCTAGAGAGTGGGATAGGTTTAATAAATACCCTAATCCTAACGTGTACCCTAACCCTAACCCATACCGTAACCCTAACGCGTACCCTAACCCTAACCCAAACCCTAACCCTAACACGTACGCTAATCCTAACCCGTACCCTAAACCAATCCCTAACCCTAAAACTAACCCTAACCCTAACCCTAACCCTAACCCATACCCTACGCCGTACCCTCACCCGTACCCTAACCCGTACCCTAAGCCGTACCCTAACCCTAACCCTAACCCTAACCCATACGCTACGCCGTACCCTCACCTGTAACCTAACCCGTATCCTAAGCCGTACCCTAACCGTAACCCTAACACTAAACTATACCCTACGCCGTACCCTCACCTGTACCCTAACCCGTACCCTAAGCCATACCCTAACCCTAACCCTAACCCTAACCCTAACCCTAACCCCTACCCTACGCCGTACCCTAACCCGTACCCTAACCCGTATCCTAAGCCGTACCCTAACCCTAACCAATACCCTATGCAGTACCCTCACCCGTACCCTCACCCGTACCCTAAGCCGTACCCTAACCCTAACCCTAACCCTAACCCCTACCGTACGCCATACCCTAACCCGTACCCTAACCCGTATCCTAGGCCGTACCCTAACCCTAACCAATACCGTACGCAGTACCCTCACCCGTACCCTCACCCGTAACCTAAGCCGTACCCTAACCCTAACCCTAACCCTAACCCTAACCCTAACCCCTACCCTACGCCGTACCCTCACCCGTACCCTATCCCATACCCTAAGCCGTACCCTAACCCTAACACTAACCCTAACCCTAACCCTAACCCTAAACTACCCTTGACTGCTTTTGCCTCCATTAGATTTCCTAAGCACTAGTGTTTTAAGGAACAGGTTAAAAAGAAAATCCTAAAGTGATTTTTTTATGATGTGTTTATTCTTTATCTTATCCTAGTGACTAAAATCTTCTCCATGGCTGGACCCCAAATAATATTCCTTTACGTGCTAAGTGGTATCTAGAGAGTGGGATAGGTTTAATAAATACCCTAATCCTAACGTGTACCCTAACCCTAACCCATACCCTAACCCTAACGCTTACCCTAACCCTAACCCAAACCCTAATCCTAACACGTACGCTAATCCTAACCCGTACCCTAAACCAATCCCTAACCCTAAAACTAACCCTAACCCTAACCCTAACCCTAACCTATACCCTACGCCGTACCCTCACCCGTACCCTAACCCGTACCCTAAGCCGTACCCTAACCCTAACCCTAACCCTAACCCTAACACCTACCCTACGCCGTACCCTAACCCGTACCCTAACCCGTATCCTAAGCCGTACCCTAACCCTAACCAATACCCTACGCAGTACCCTCACCCGTACCCTCACCCGTACCCTAAGGCGTACCCTAACCCTAACCCTAACCCTAACCCTAACCCTAACCCCTACCCTACGCCGTACCCTCACCCGTACCCTATCCCATACCCTAAGCCGTACCCTAACCCTAACACTAACCCTAACCCTAACCCTAACCCTAAACTACCCTTGACTGCTTTTGCCTCCATTAGATTTCCTAAGCACTAGTGTTTTAAGGAACAGGTTAAAAAGAAAATCCTAATGTGATTTTTTTATAATGTGTTTATTCTTTATCTTATCCTAGTGACTAAAATCTTCTCCATGGCTGGACCCCAAATAATATTCATTTACGTGCTAAGTGGTATCTAGAGAGTGGGATAGGTTTAATAAATACCCTAATCCTAACGTGTACCCTAACCCTAACCCATACCCTAACCCTAACGCGTACCCTAACCCTAACCCAAACCCTAACCCTAACACGTACGCTAATCCTAACCCGTACCCTAAACCAATCCCTAACCCTAAAACTAACCCTAACCCTAACCCATACCCTAAGCCGTACCCTCACCTGTACCCTAACCCGTACGCTACGCCGTACCCTCACCCGTACCCTAACCCGTATCCTAAGCCGTACCCTAACCCTAACCCTAACCCTAACCTATACCCTACGCCGTACCCTCACCTGTACCCTAACCCGTACCCTAAGCCGTACCCTAACCCTAACCCTAACCCTAACCCCTACCCTACGCCGTACCCTAACCCGTACCCTAACCCGTATCCTAGGCCGTACCCTAACCCTAAACAATACCCTACGCAGTACCCTCACCCGTACCCTCACCCGTAACCTAAGCCGTACCCTAACCCTAACCCTAACCCTAACCCTAACCCTAACCCCTACCCTACGCCGTACCCTCACCCGTACCCTATCCCATACCCTAAGCCGTACCCTAACCCTAACACTAACCCTAACCCTAACCCTAACCCTAAACTACCCTTGACTGCTTTTGCCTCCATTAGATTTCCTAAGCACTAGTGTTTTAAGGAACAGGTTAAAAAGAAAATCCTAAAGTGATTTTTTTATGATGTGTTTATTCTTTATCTTATCCTAGTGACTAAAATCTTCTCCATGGCTGGACCCCAAATAATATTCCTTTACGTGCTAAGTGGTATCTAGAGAGTGGGATAGGTTTAATAAATACCCTAATCCTAACGTGTACCCTAACCCTAACCCATACCCTAACCCTAACGCGTACCCTAACCCTAACCCAAACCCTAACCCTAACACGTACGCTAATCCTAACCCGTACCCTAAACCAATCCCTAACCCTAAAACTAACCCTAACCCTAACCCTAACCCTAACCCATACCCTACGCCGTACCCTCACATGTACCCTAACCCGTACCCTAAGCCGTACCCTAACCCTAACCCTAACCCTAACCCATACGCTACGCCGTACCCTCACCTGTAACCTAAACCGTATCCTAAGCCGTACCCTAACCCTAACCCTAACCCTAACCTATACCCTACGCCGTACCCTCACCTGTACCCTAACCCGTACCCTAAGCCGTACCCTAACCCTAACCCTAACCCTAACCCTAACCCCTACCCTACGCCGTACCCTAACCCGTACCCTAACCCGTATCCTAAGCCATACCCTAACCCTAACCAATACCCTACGCAGTACCCTCACCCGTACCCTCACCCGTACCCTAAGCCGTACCCTAACCCTAACCCTAACCCTAACCCTAACCCTAACCCCTACCCTACGCCGTACCCTCACCCGTACCCTATCCCATACCCTAAGCCGTACCCTAACCCTAACACTAACCCTAACCCTCACCCTAACCCTAAACTACCCTTGACTGCTTTTGCCTCCATTAGATTTCCTAAGCACTAGTGTTTTAAGGAACAGGTTAAAAAGAAAATCCTAATGTGATTTTTTTATAATGTGTTTATTCTTTATCTTATCCTAGTGACTAAAATCTTCTCCATGGCTGGACCCCAAATAATATTCCTTTACGTGCTAAGTGGTATCTAGAGAGTGGGATAGGTTTAATAAATACCCTAATCCTAACGTGTACCCTAACCCTAACCCATACCCTAACCCTAACGCGTACCCTAACCCTAACCCAAAGCCTAACCCTAACACATACGCTAATCCTAACCCGTACCCTAAACCAATCCCTAACCCTAAAACTAACCCTAACCCTAACCCTAACCCTAACCCATACCCTACGCTGTACCCTCACCCCTAACCCTAACCCTAACCTATACCCTATGCCGTACCCTCACCTGTACCCTAACCCGTACCCTAAGCCGTACCCTAACCCTAACCCTAACCCTAACCCCTACCCTACGCCGTACCCTAACCCGTACCCTAACCCGTATCCTAGGCCGTACCCTAACCCTAACCAATACCCTACGCAGTACCCTCACCCGTACCCTCACCCGTACCCTAAGCCGTACCCTAACCCTAACCCTAACCCTAACCCTAAACCTAGCCCCTACCCTACACCGTACCCTCACCCGTACCCTATCCCATACCCTAAGCCGTACCCTAACCCTAACACTAACCCTAACCCTAACCCTAACCCTAAACTACCCTTGACTGCTTTTGCCTCCTTTAGATTTCCTAAGCACTAGTGTTTTAAGGAACAGGTTAAAAAGAAAATCCTAAAGTGATTTTTTTATGATGTGTTTATTCTTTATCTTATCCTAGTGACTAAAATCTTCTCCATGGCTGGACCCCAAATAATATTCCTTTACGTGCTAAGTGGTATCTAGAGAGTGGGATAGGTTTAATAAATACCCTAATCCTAACGTGTACCCTAACCCTAACCCATACCGTAACCCTAACGCGTACCCTAACCCTAACCCAAACCCTAACCCTAACACGTACGCTAATCCTAACCCGTACCCTAAACCAATCCCTAACCCTAAAACTAACCCTAACCCTAACCCTAACCCTAACCCATACCCTACGCCGTACCCTCACCCGTACCCTAACCCGTACCCTAAGCCGTACCCTAACCCTAACCCTAACCCTAACCCATACGCTACGCCGTACCCTCACCTGTAACCTAACCCGTATCCTAAGCCGTACCCTAACCGTAACCCTAACACTAAACTATACCCTACGCCGTACCCTCACCTGTACCCTAACCCGTACCCTAAGCCATACCCTAACCCTAACCCTAACCCTAACCCTAACCCTAACCCCTACCTTACGCCGTACCCTAACCCGTACCCTAACCCGTATCCTAAGCCGTACCCTAACCCTAACCAATACCCTATGCAGTACCCTCACCCGTACCCTCACCCGTACCCTAAGCCGTACCCTAACCCTAACCCTAACCCTAACCCCTACCGTACGCCGTACCCTAACCCGTACCCTAACCCGTATCCTAGGCCGTACCCTAACCCTAACCAATACCGTACGCAGTACCCTCACCCGTACCCTCACCCGTAACCTAAGCCGTACCCTAACCCTAACCCTAACCCTAACCCTAACCCTAACCCCTACCCTACGCCGTACCCTCACCCGTACCCTATCCCATACCCTAAGCCGTACCCTAACCCTAACACTAACCCTAACCCTAACCCTAACCCTAAACTACCCTTGACTGCTTTTGCCTCCATTAGATTTCCTAAGCACTAGTGTTTTAAGGAACAGGTTAAAAAGAAAATCCTAAAGTGATTTTTTTATGATGTGTTTATTCTTTATCTTATCCTAGTGACTAAAATCTTCTCCATGGCTGGACCCCAAATAATATTCCTTTACGTGCTAAGTGGTATCTAGAGAGTGGGATAGGTTTAATAAATACCCTAATCCTAACGTGTACCCTAACCCTAACCCATACCCTAACCCTAACGCTTACCCTAACCCTAACCCAAACCCTAATCCTAACACGTACGCTAATCCTAACCCGTACCCTAAACCAATCCCTAACCCTAAAACTAACCCTAACCCTAACCCTAACCCTAACCTATACCCTACGCCGTACCCTCACCCGTACCCTAACCCGTACCCTAAGCCGTACCCTAACCCTAACCCTAACCCTAACCCTAACACCTACCCTACGCCGTACCCTAACCCGTACCCTAACCCGTATCCTAAGCCGTACCCTAACCCTAACCAATACCCTACGCAGTACCCTCACCCGTACCCTCACCCGTACCCTAAGGCGTACCCTAACCCTAACCCTAACCCTAACCCTAACCCTAACCCCTACCCTACGCCGTACCCTCACCCGTACCCTATCCCATACCCTAAGCCGTACCCTAACCCTAACACTAACCCTAACCCTAACCCTAACCCTAAACTACCCTTGACTGCTTTTGCCTCCATTAGATTTCCTAAGCACTAGTGTTTTAAGGAACAGGTTAAAAAGAAAATCCTAATGTGATTTTTTTATAATGTGTTTATTCTTTATCTTATCCTAGTGACTAAAATCTTCTCCATGGCTGGACCCCAAATAATATTCATTTACGTGCTAAGTGGTATCTAGAGAGTGGGATAGGTTTAATAAATACCCTAATCCTAACGTGTACCCTAACCCTAACCCATACCCTAACCCTAACGCGTACCCTAACCCTAACCCAAACCCTAACCCTAACACGTACGCTAATCCTAACCCGTACCCTAAACCAATCCCTAACCCTAAAACTAACCCTAACCCTAACCCATACCCTAAGCCGTACCCTCACCTGTACCCTAACCCGTACGCTACGCCGTACCCTCACCCGTACCCTAACCCGTATCCTAAGCCGTACCCTAACCCTAACCCTAACCCTAACCTATACCCTACGCCGTACCCTCACCTGTACCCTAACCCGTACCCTAAGCCGTACCCTAACCCTAACCCTAACCCTAACCCCTACCCTACGCCGTACCCTAACCCGTACCCTAACCCGTATCCTAGGCCGTACCCTAACCCTAAACAATACCCTACGCAGTACCCTCACCCGTACCCTCACCCGTAACCTAAGCCGTACCCTAACCCTAACCCTAACCCTAACCCTAACCCTAACCCCTACCCTACGCCGTACCCTCACCCGTACCCTATCCCATACCCTAAGCCGTACCCTAACCCTAACACTAACCCTAACCCTAACCCTAACCCTAAACTACCCTTGACTGCTTTTGCCTCCATTAGATTTCCTAAGCACTAGTGTTTTAAGGAACAGGTTAAAAAGAAAATCCTAAAGTGATTTTTTTATGATGTGTTTATTCTTTATCTTATCCTAGTGACTAAAATCTTCTCCATGGCTGGACCCCAAATAATATTCCTTTACGTGCTAAGTGGTATCTAGAGAGTGGGATAGGTTTAATAAATACCCTAATCCTAACGTGTACCCTAACCCTAACCCATACCCTAACCCTAACGCGTACCCTAACCCTAACCCAAACCCTAACCCTAACACGTACGCTAATCCTAACCCGTACCCTAAACCAATCCCTAACCCTAAAACTAACCCTAACCCTAACCCTAACCCTAACCCATACCCTACGCCGTACCCTCACATGTACCCTAACCCGTACCCTAAGCCGTACCCTAACCCTAACCCTAACCCTAACCCATACGCTACGCCGTACCCTCACCTGTAACCTAACCCGTATCCTAAGCCGTACCCTAACCCTAACCCTAACCCTAACCTATACCCTACGCCGTACCCTCACCTGTACCCTAACCCGTACCCTAAGCCGTACCCTAACCCTAACCCTAACCCTAACCCTAACCCCTACCCTACGCCGTACCCTAACCCGTACCCTAACCCGTATCCTAAGCCATACCCTAACCCTAACCAATACCCTACGCAGTACCCTCACCCGTACCCTCACCCGTACCCTAAGCCGTACCCTAACCCTAACCCTAACCCTAACCCTAACCCTAACCCCTACCCTACGCCGTACCCTCACCCGTACCCTATCCCATACCCTAAGCCGTACCCTAACCCTAACACTAACCCTAACCCTCACCCTAACCCTAAACTACCCTTGACTGCTTTTGCCTCCATTAGATTTCCTAAGCACTAGTGTTTTAAGGAACAGGTTAAAAAGAAAATCCTAATGTGATTTTTTTATAATGTGTTTATTCTTTATCTTATCCTAGTGACTAAAATCTTCTCCATGGCTGGACCCCAAATAATATTCCTTTACGTGCTAAGTGGTATCTAGAGAGTGGGATAGGTTTAATAAATACCCTAATCCTAACGTGTACCCTAACCCTAACCCATACCCTAACCCTAACGCGTAACCTAACCCTAACCCAAACCCTAACCCTAACACATACGCTAATCCTAACCCGTACCCTAAACCAATCCCTAACCCTAAAACTAACCCTAACCCTAACCCTAACCCTAACCCATACCCTACGCTGTACCCTCACCCCTAACCCTAACCCTAACCTATACCCTACGCCGTACCCTCACCTGTACCCTAACCCGTACCCTAAGCCGTACCCTAACCCTAACCCTAACCCTAACCCCTACCCTACGCCGTACCCTAACCCGTACCCTAACCCGTATCCTAGGCCGTACCCTAACCCTAACCAATACCCTACGCAGTACCCTCACCCGTACCCTCACCCGTACCCTAAGCCGTACCCTAACCCTAACCCTAACCCTAACCCTAAACCTAGCCCCTACCCTACACCGTACCCTCACCCGTACCCTATCCCATACCCTAAGCCGTACCCTAACCCTAACACTAACCCTAACCCTAACCCTAACCCTAAACTACCCTTGACTGCTTTTGCCTCCTTTAGATTTCCTAAGCACTAGTGTTTTAAGGAACAGGTTAAAAAGAAAATCCTAAAGTGATTTTTTTATGATGTGTTTATTCTTTATCTTATCCTAGTGACTAAAATCTTCTCCATGGCTGGACCCCAAATAATATTCCTTTACGTGCTAAGTGGTATCTAGAGAGTGGGATAGGTTTAATAAATACCCTAATCCTAACGTGTACCCTAACCCTAACCCATACCGTAACCCTAACGCGTACCCTAACCCTAACCCAAACCCTAACCCTAACACGTACGCTAATCCTAACCCGTACCCTAAACCAATCCCTAACCCTAAAACTAACCCTAACCCTAACCCTAACCCTAACCCATACCCTACGCCGTACCCTCACCCGTACCCTAACCCGTACCCTAAGCCGTACCCTAACCCTAACCCTAACCCTAACCCATACGCTACGCCGTACCCTCACCTGTAACCTAACCCGTATCCTAAGCCGTACCCTAACCGTAACCCTAACACTAAACTATACCCTACGCCGTACCCTCACCTGTACCCTAACCCGTACCCTAAGCCATACCCTAACCCTAACCCTAACCCTAACCCTAACCCTAACCCCTACCTTACGCCGTACCCTAACCCGTACCCTAACCCGTATCCTAAGCCGTACCCTAACCCTAACCAATACCCTATGCAGTACCCTCACCCGTACCCTCACCCGTACCCTAAGCCGTACCCTAACCCTAACCCTAACCCTAACCCCTACCGTACGCCGTACCCTAACCCGTACCCTAACCCGTATCCTAGGCCGTACCCTAACCCTAACCAATACCGTACGCAGTACCCTCACCCGTACCCTCACCCGTAACCTAAGCCGTACCCTAACCCTAACCCTAACCCTAACCCTAACCCCTACCCTACGCCGTACCCTCACCCGTACCCTATCCCATACCCTAAGCCGTACCCTAACCCTAACACTAACCCTAACCCTAACCCTAACCCTAAACTACCCTTGACTGCTTTTGCCTCCATTAGATTTCCTAAGCACTAGTGTTTTAAGGAACAGGTTAAAAAGAAAATCCTAAAGTGATTTTTTTATGATGTGTTTATTCTTTATCTTATCCTAGTGACTAAAATCTTCTCCATGGCTGGACCCCAAATAATATTCCTTTACGTGCTAAGTGGTATCTAGAGAGTGGGATAGGTTTAATAAATACCCTAATCCTAACGTGTACCCTAACCCTAACCCATACCCTAACCCTAACGCTTACCCTAACCCTAACCCAAACCCTAATCCTAACACGTACGCTAATCCTAACCCGTACCCTAAACCAATCCCTAACCCTAAAACTAACCCTAACCCTAACCCTAACCCTAACCTATACCCTACGCCGTACCCTCACCCGTACCCTAACCCGTACCCTAAGCCGTACCCTAACCCTAACCCTAACCCTAACCCTAACACCTACCCTACGCCGTACCCTAACCCGTACCCTAACCCGTATCCTAAGCCGTACCCTAACCCTAACCAATACCCTACGCAGTACCCTCACCCGTACCCTCACCCGTACCCTAAGGCGTACCCTAACCCTAACCCTAACCCTAACCCTAACCCTAACCCCTACCCTACGCCGTACCCTCACCCGTACCCTATCCCATACCCTAAGCCGTACCCTAACCCTAACACTAACCCTAACCCTAACCCTAACCCTAAACTACCCTTGACTGCTTTTGCCTCCATTAGATTTCCTAAGCACTAGTGTTTTAAGGAACAGGTTAAAAAGAAAATCCTAATGTGATTTTTTTATAATGTGTTTATTCTTTATCTTATCCTAGTGACTAAAATCTTCTCCATGGCTGGACCCCAAATAATATTCATTTACGTGCTAAGTGGTATCTAGAGAGTGGGATAGGTTTAATAAATACCCTAATCCTAACGTGTACCCTAACCCTAACCCATACCCTAACCCTAACGCGTACCCTAACCCTAACCCAAACCCTAACCCTAACACGTACGCTAATCCTAACCCGTACCCTAAACCAATCCCTAACCCTAAAACTAACCCTAACCCTAACCCATACCCTAAGCCGTACCCTAACCCTAACCCTAACCCATACGCTACGCCGTACCCTCACCCGTACCCTAACCCGTATCCTAAGCCGTACCCTAACCCTAACCCTAACCCTAACCTATACCCTACGCCGTACCCTCACCTGTACCCTAACCCGTACCCTAAGCCGTACCCTAACCCTAACCCTAACCCTAACCCCTACCCTACGCCGTACCCTAACCCGTACCCTAACCCGTATCCTAGGCCGTACCCTAACCCTAAACAATACCCTACGCAGTACCCTCACCCGTACCCTCACCCGTAACCTAAGCCGTACCCTAACCCTAACCCTAACCCTAACCCTAACCCTAACCCCTACCCTACGCCGTACCCTCACCCGTACCCTATCCCATACCCTAAGCCGTACCCTAACCCTAACACTAACCCTAACCCTAACCCTAACCCTAAACTACCCTTGACTGCTTTTGCCTCCATTAGATTTCCTAAGCACTAGTGTTTTAAGGAACAGGTTAAAAAGAAAATCCTAAAGTGATTTTTTTATGATGTGTTTATTCTTTATCTTATCCTAGTGACTAAAATCTTCTCCATGGCTGGACCCCAAATAATATTCCTTTACGTGCTAAGTGGTATCTAGAGAGTGGGATAGGTTTAATAAATACCCTAATCCTAACGTGTACCCTAACCCTAACCCATACCCTAACCCTAACGCGTACCCTAACCCTAACCCAAACCCTAACCCTAACACGTACGCTAATCCTAACCCGTACCCTAAACCAATCCCTAACCCTAAAACTAACCCTAACCCTAACCCTAACCCTAACCCATACCCTACGCCGTACCCTCACATGTACCCTAACCCGTACCCTAAGCCGTACCCTAACCCTAACCCTAACCCTAACCCATACGCTACGCCGTACCCTCACCTGTAACCTAACCCGTATCCTAAGCCGTACCCTAACCCTAACCCTAACCCTAACCTATACCCTACGCCGTACCCTCACCTGTACCCTAACCCGTACCCTAAGCCGTACCCTAACCCTAACCCTAACCCTAACCCTAACCCCTACCCTACGCCGTACCCTAACCCGTACCCTAACCCGTATCCTAAGCCATACCCTAACCCTAACCAATACCCTACGCAGTACCCTCACCCGTACCCTCACCCGTACCCTAAGCCGTACCCTAACCCTAACCCTAACCCTAACCCTAACCCTAACCCCTACCCTACGCCGTACCCTCACCCGTACCCTATCCCATACCCTAAGCCGTACCCTAACCCTAACACTAACCCTAACCCTCACCCTAACCCTAAACTACCCTTGACTGCTTTTGCCTCCATTAGATTTCCTAAGCACTAGTGTTTTAAGGAACAGGTTAA
This sequence comes from Eubalaena glacialis, assembly GCF_028564815.1. Taxonomy (NCBI): domain Eukaryota; kingdom Metazoa; phylum Chordata; class Mammalia; order Artiodactyla; family Balaenidae; genus Eubalaena; species Eubalaena glacialis. The sequence goes on along the minus strand of NW_026871381.1, from coordinate 127,230 downwards.
AAAGAAAATCCTAATGTGATTTTTTTATAATGTGTTTATTCTTTATCTTATCCTAGTGACTAAAATCTTCTCCATGGCTGGACCCCAAATAATATTCCTTTACGTGCTAAGTGGTATCTAGAGAGTGGGATAGGTTTAATAAATACCCTAATCCTAACGTGTACCCTAACCCTAACCCATACCCTAACCCTAACGCGTACCCTAACCCTAACCCAAAGCCTAACCCTAACACATACGCTAATCCTAACCCGTACCCTAAACCAATCCCTAACCCTAAAACTAACCCTAACCCTAACCCTAACCCTAACCCATACCCTACGCTGTACCCTCACCCCTAACCCTAACCCTAACCTATACCCTACGCCGTACCCTCACCTGTACCCTAACCCGTACCCTAAGCCGTACCCTAACCCTAACCCTAACCCTAACCCCTACCCTACGCCGTACCCTAACCCGTACCCTAACCCGTATCCTAGGCCGTACCCTAACCCTAACCAATACCCTACGCAGTACCCTCACCCGTACCCTCACCCGTACCCTAAGCCGTACCCTAACCCTAACCCTAACCCTAACCCTAAACCTAGCCCCTACCCTACACCGTACCCTCACCCGTACCCTATCCCATACCCTAAGCCGTACCCTAACCCTAACACTAACCCTAACCCTAACCCTAACCCTAAACTACCCTTGACTGCTATTGCCTCCTTTAGATTTCCTAAGCACTAGTGTTTTAAGGAACAGGTTAAAAAGAAAATCCTAAAGTGATTTTTTTATGATGTGTTTATTCTTTATCTTATCCTAGTGACTAAAATCTTCTCCATGGCTGGACCCCAAATAATATTCCTTTACGTGCTAAGTGGTATCTAGAGAGTGGGATAGGTTTAATAAATACCCTAATCCTAACGTGTACCCTAACCCTAACCCATACCGTAACCCTAACGCGTACCCTAACCCTAACCCAAACCCTAACCCTAACACGTACGCTAATCCTAACCCGTACCCTAAACCAATCCCTAACCCTAAAACTAACCCTAACCCTAACCCTAACCCTAACCCATACCCTACGCCGTACCCTCACCCGTACCCTAACCCGTACCCTAAGCCGTACCCTAACCCTAACCCTAACCCTAACCCATACGCTACGCCGTACCCTCACCTGTAACCTAACCCGTATCCTAAGCCGTACCCTAACCGTAACCCTAACACTAAACTATACCCTACGCCGTACCCTCACCTGTACCCTAACCCGTACCCTAAGCCATACCCTAACCCTAACCCTAACCCTAACCCTAACCCCTACCCTACGCCGTACCCTAACCCGTACCCTAACCCGTATCCTAAGCCGTACCCTAACCCTAACCAATACCCTATGCAGTACCCTCACCCGTACCCTCACCCGTACCCTAAGCCGTACCCTAACCCTAACCCTAACCCTAACCCCTACCGTACGCCGTACCCTAACCCGTACCCTAACCCGTATCCTAGGCCGTACCCTAACCCTAACCAATACCGTACGCAGTACCCTCACCCGTACCCTCACCCGTAACCTAAGCCGTACCCTAACCCTAACCCTAACCCTAACCCTAACCCCTACCCTACGCCGTACCCTCACCCGTACCCTATCCCATACCCTAAGCCGTACCCTAACCCTAACACTAACCCTAACCCTAACCCTAACCCTAAACTACCCTTGACTGCTTTTGCCTCCATTAGATTTCCTAAGCACTAGTGTTTTAAGGAACAGGTTAAAAAGAAAATCCTAAAGTGATTTTTTTATGATGTGTTTATTCTTTATCTTATCCTAGTGACTAAAATCTTCTCCATGGCTGGACCCCAAATAATATTCCTTTACGTGCTAAGTGGTATCTAGAGAGTGGGATAGGTTTAATAAATACCCTAATCCTAACGTGTACCCTAACCCTAACCCATACCCTAACCCTAACGCTTACCCTAACCCTAACCCAAACCCTAATCCTAACACGTACGCTAATCCTAACCCGTACCCTAAACCAATCCCTAACCCTAAAACTAACCCTAACCCTAACCCTAACCCTAACCTATACCCTACGCCGTACCCTCACCCGTACCCTAACCCGTACCCTAAGCCGTACCCTAACCCTAACCCTAACCCTAACCCTAACACCTACCCTACGCCGTACCCTAACCCGTACCCTAACCCGTATCCTAAGCCGTACCCTAACCCTAACCAATACCCTACGCAGTACCCTCACCCGTACCCTCACCCGTACCCTAAGGCGTACCCTAACCCTAACCCTAACCCTAACCCTAACCCTAACCCCTACCCTACGCCGTACCCTCACCCGTACCCTATCCCATACCCTAAGCCGTACCCTAACCCTAACACTAACCCTAACCCTAACCCTAAACTACCCTTGACTGCTTTTGCCTCCATTAGATTTCCTAAGCACTAGTGTTTTAAGGAACAGGTTAAAAAGAAAATCCTAATGTGATTTTTTTATAATGTGTTTATTCTTTATCTTATCCTAGTGACTAAAATCTTCTCCATGGCTGGACCCCAAATAATATTCATTTACGTGCTAAGTGGTATCTAGAGAGTGGGATAGGTTTAATAAATACCCTAATCCTAACGTGTACCCTAACCCTAACCCATACCCTAACCCTAACGCGTACCCTAACCCTAACCCAAACCCTAACCCTAACACGTACGCTAATCCTAACCCGTACCCTAAACCAATCCCTAACCCTAAAACTAACCCTAACCCTAACCCATACCCTAAGCCGTACCCTAACCCTAACCCTAACCCATACGCTACGCCGTACCCTCACCCGTACCCTAACCCGTATCCTAAGCCGTACCCTAACCCTAACCCTAACCCTAACCTATACCCTACGCCGTACCCTCACCTGTACCCTAACCCGTACCCTAAGCCGTACCCTAACCCGTACCCTAACCCGTATCCTAGGCCGTACCCTAACCCTAAACAATACCCTACGCAGTACCCTCACCCGTACCCTCACCCGTAACCTAAGCCGTACCCTAACCCTAACCCTAACCCTAACCCTAACCCTAACCCCTACCCTACGCCGTACCCTCACCCGTACCCTATCCCATACCCTAAGCCGTACCCTAACCCTAACACTAACCCTAACCCTAACCCTAACCCTAAACTACCCTTGACTGCTTTTGCCTCCATTAGATTTCCTAAGCACTAGTGTTTTAAGGAACAGGTTAAAAAGAAAATCCTAAAGTGATTTTTTTATGATGTGTTTATTCTTTATCTTATCCTAGTGACTAAAATCTTCTCCATGGCTGGACCCCAAATAATATTCCTTTACGTGCTAAGTGGTATCTAGAGAGTGGGATAGGTTTAATAAATACCCTAATCCTAACGTGTACCCTAACCCTAACCCATACCCTAACCCTAACGCGTACCCTAACCCTAACCCAAACCCTAACCCTAACACGTACGCTAATCCTAACCCGTACCCTAAACCAATCCCTAACCCTAAAACTAACCCTAACCCTAACCCTAACCCTAACCCATACCCTACGCCGTACCCTCACATGTACCCTAACCCGTACCCTAAGCCGTACCCTAACCCTAACCCTAACCCTAACCCATACGCTACGCCGTACCCTCACCTGTAACCTAACCCGTATCCTAAGCCGTACCCTAACCCTAACCCTAACCCTAACCTATACCCTACGCCGTACCCTCACCTGTACCCTAACCCGTACCCTAAGCCGTACCCTAACCCTAACCCTAACCCTAACCCTAACCCCTACCCTACGCCGTACCCTAACCCGTACCCTAACCCGTATCCTAAGCCATACCCTAACCCTAACCAATACCCTACGCAGTACCCTCACCCATACCCTCACCCGTACCCTAAGCCGTACCCTAACCCTAACCCTAACCCTAACCCTAACCCTAACCCCTACCCTACGCCGTACACTCACCCGTACCCTATCCCATACCCTAAGCCGTACCCTAACCCTAACACTAACCCTAACCCTCACCCTAACCCTAAACTACCCTTGACTGCTTTTGCCTCCATTAGATTTCCTAAGCACTAGTGTTTTAAGGAACAGGTTAAAAAGAAAATCCTAATGTGATTTTTTTATAATGTGTTTATTCTTTATCTTATCCTAGTGACTAAAATCTTCTCCATGGCTGGACCCCAAATAATATTCCTTTACGTGCTAAGTGGTATCTAGAGAGTGGGATAGGTTTAATAAATACCCTAATCCTAACGTGTACCCTAACCCTAACCCATACCCTAACCCTAACGCGTACCCTAACCCTAACCCAAAGCCTAACCCTAACACATACGCTAATCCTAACCCGTACCCTAAACCAATCCCTAACCCTAAAACTAACCCTAACCCTAACCCTAACCCTAACCCATACCCTACGCTGTACCCTCACCCCTAACCCTAACCCTAACCTATACCCTACGCCATACCCTCACCTGTACCCTAACCCGTACCCTAAGCCGTACCCTAACCCTAACCCTAACCCTAACCCCTACCCTACGCCGTACCCTAACCCGTACCCTAACCCGTATCCTAGGCCGTACCCTAACCCTAACCAATACCCTACGCAGTACCCTCACCCGTACCCTCACCCGTACCCTAAGCCGTACCCTAACCCTAACCCTAACCCTAACCCTAAACCTAGCCCCTACCCTACACCGTACCCTCACCCGTACCCTATCCCATACCCTAAGCCGTACCCTAACCCTAACACTAACCCTAACCCTAACCCTAACCCTAAACTACCCTTGACTGCTTTTGCCTCCTTTAGATTTCCTAAGCACTAGTGTTTTAAGGAACAGGTTAAAAAGAAAATCCTAAAGTGATTTTTTTATGATGTGTTTATTCTTTATCTTATCCTAGTGACTAAAATCTTCTCCATGGCTGGACCCCAAATAATATTCCTTTACGTGCTAAGTGGTATCTAGAGAGTGGGATAGGTTTAATAAATACCCTAATCCTAACGTGTACCCTAACCCTAACCCATACCGTAACCCTAACGCGTACCCTAACCCTAACCCAAACCCTAACCCTAACACGTACGCTAATCCTAACCCGTACCCTAAACCAATCCCTAACCCTAAAACTAACCCTAACCCTAACCCTAACCCTAACCCATACCCTACGCCGTACCCTCACCCGTACCCTAACCCGTACCCTAAGCCGTACCCTAACCCTAACCCTAACCCTAACCCATACGCTACGCCGTACCCTCACCTGTAACCTAACCCGTATCCTAAGCCGTACCCTAACCGTAACCCTAACACTAAACTATACCCTACGCCGTACCCTCACCTGTACCCTAACCCGTACCCTAAGCCATACCCTAACCCTAACCCTAACCCTAACCCTAACCCTAACCCCTACCCTACGCCGTACCCTAACCCGTACCCTAACCCGTATCCTAAGCCGTACCCTAACCCTAACCAATACCCTATGCAGTACCCTCACCCGTACCCTCACCCGTACCCTAAGCCGTACCCTAACCCTAACCCTAACCCTAACCCCTACCGTACGCCGTACCCTAACCCGTACCCTAACCCGTATCCTAGGCCGTACCCTAACCCTAACCAATACCGTACGCAGTACCCTCACCCGTACCCTCACCCGTAACCTAAGCCGTACCCTAACCCTAACCCTAACCCTAACCCTAACCCTAACCCCTACCCTACGCCGTACCCTCACCCGTACCCTATCCCATACCCTAAGCCGTACCCTAACCCTAACACTAACCCTAACCCTAACCCTAACCCTAAACTACCCTTGACTGCTTTTGCCTCCATTAGATTTCCTAAGCACTAGTGTTTTAAGGAACAGGTTAAAAAGAAAATCCTAAAGTGATTTTTTTATGATGTGTTTATTCTTTATCTTATCCTAGTGACTAAAATCTTCTCCATGGCTGGACCCCAAATAATATTCCTTTACGTGCTAAGTGGTATCTAGAGAGTGGGATAGGTTTAATAAATACCCTAATCCTAACGTGTACCCTAACCCTAACCCATACCCTAACCCTAACGCTTACCCTAACCCTAACCCAAACCCTAATCCTAACACGTACGCTAATCCTAACCCGTACCCTAAACCAATCCCTAACCCTAAAACTAACCCTAACCCTAACCCTAACCCTAACCTATACCCTACGCCGTACCCTCACCCGTACCCTAACCCGTACCCTAAGCCGTACCCTAACCCTAACCCTAACCCTAACCCTAACACCTACCCTACGCCGTACCCTAACCCGTACCCTAACCCGTATCCTAAGCCGTACCCTAACCCTAACCAATACCCTACGCAGTACCCTCACCCGTACCCTCACCCGTACCCTAAGGCGTACCCTAACCCTAACCCTAACCCTAACCCTAACCCTAACCCCTACCCTACGCCGTACCCTCACCCGTACCCTATCCCATACCCTAAGCCGTACCCTAACCCTAACACTAACCCTAACCCTAACCCTAACCCTAAACTACCCTTGACTGCTTTTGCCTCCATTAGATTTCCTAAGCACTAGTGTTTTAAGGAACAGGTTAAAAAGAAAATCCTAATGTGATTTTTTTATAATGTGTTTATTCTTTATCTTATCCTAGTGACTAAAATCTTCTCCATGGCTGGACCCCAAATAATATTCATTTACGTGCTAAGTGGTATCTAGAGAGTGGGATAGGTTTAATAAATACCCTAATCCTAACGTGTACCCTAACCCTAACCCATACCCTAACCCTAACGCGTACCCTAACCCTAACCCAAACCCTAACCCTAACACGTACGCTAATCCTAACCCGTACCCTAAACCAATCCCTAACCCTAAAACTAACCCTAACCCTAACCCATACCCTAAGCCGTACCCTAACCCTAACCCTAACCCATACGCTACGCCGTACCCTCACCCGTACCCTAACCCGTATCCTAAGCCGTACCCTAACCCTAACCCTAACCCTAACCTATACCCTACGCCGTACCCTCACCTGTACCCTAACCCGTACCCTAAGCCGTACCCTAACCCTAACCCTAACCCTAACCCCTACCCTACGCCGTACCCTAACCCGTACCCTAACCCGTATCCTAGGCCGTACCCTAACCCTAAACAATACCCTACGCAGTACCCTCACCCGTACCCTCACCCGTAACCTAAGCCGTACCCTAACCCTAACCCTAACCCTAACCCTAACCCTAACCCCTACCCTACGCCGTACCCTCACCCGTACCCTATCCCATACCCTAAGCCGTACCCTAACCCTAACACTAACCCTAACCCTAACCCTAACCCTAAACTACCCTTGACTGCTTTTGCCTCCATTAGATTTCCTAAGCACTAGTGTTTTAAGGAACAGGTTAAAAAGAAAATCCTAAAGTGATTTTTTTATGATGTGTTTATTCTTTATCTTATCCTAGTGACTAAAATCTTCTCCATGGCTGGACCCCAAATAATATTCCTTTACGTGCTAAGTGGTATCTAGAGAGTGGGATAGGTTTAATAAATACCCTAATCCTAACGTGTACCCTAACCCTAACCCATACCCTAACCCTAACGCGTACCCTAACCCTAACCCAAACCCTAACCCTAACACGTACGCTAATCCTAACCCGTACCCTAAACCAATCCCTAACCCTAAAACTAACCCTAACCCTAACCCTAACCCTAACCCATACCCTACGCCGTACCCTCACATGTACCCTAACCCGTACCCTAAGCCGTACCCTAACCCTAACCCTAACCCTAACCCATACGCTACGCCGTACCCTCACCTGTAACCTAACCCGTATCCTAAGCCGTACCCTAACCCTAACCCTAACCCTAACCTATACCCTACGCCGTACCCTCACCTGTACCCTAACCCGTACCCTAAGCCGTACCCTAACCCTAACCCTAACCCTAACCCTAACCCCTACCCTACGCCGTACCCTAACCCGTACCCTAACCCGTATCCTAAGCCATACCCTAACCCTAACCAATACCCTACGCAGTACCCTCACCCGTACCCTCACCCGTACCCTAAGCCGTACCCTAACCCTAACCCTAACCCTAACCCTAACCCTAACCCCTACCCTACGCCGTACCCTCACCCGTACCCTATCCCATACCCTAAGCCGTACCCTAACCCTAACACTAACCCTAACCCTCACCCTAACCCTAAACTACCCTTGACTGCTTTTGCCTCCATTAGATTTCCTAAGCACTAGTGTTTTAAGGAACAGGTTAAAAAGAAAATCCTAATGTGATTTTTTTATAATGTGTTTATTCTTTATCTTATCCTAGTGACTAAAATCTTCTCCATGGCTGGACCCCAAATAATATTCCTTTACGTGCTAAGTGGTATCTAGAGAGTGGGATAGGTTTAATAAATACCCTAATCCTAACGTGTACCCTAACCCTAACCCATACCCTAACCCTAACGCGTACCCTAACCCTAACCCAAAGCCTAACCCTAACACATACGCTAATCCTAACCCGTACCCTAAACCAATCCCTAACCCTAAAACTAACCCTAACCCTAACCCTAACCCTAACCCATACCCTACGCTGTACCCTCACCCCTAACCCTAACCCTAACCTATACCCTACGCCGTACCCTCACCTGTACCCTAACCCGTACCCTAAGCCGTACCCTAACCCTAACCCTAACCCTAACCCCTACCCTACGCCGTACCCTAACCCGTACCCTAACCCGTATCCTAGGCCGTACCCTAACCCTAACCAATACCCTACGCAGTACCCTCACCCGTACCCTCACCCGTACCCTAAGCCGTACCCTAACCCTAACCCTAACCCTAACCCTAAACCTAGCCCCTACCCTACACCGTACCCTCACCCGTACCCTATCCCATACCCTAAGCCGTACCCTAACCCTAACACTAACCCTAACCCTAACCCTAACCCTAAACTACCCTTGACTGCTTTTGCCTCCTTTAGATTTCCTAAGCACTAGTGTTTTAAGGAACAGGTTAAAAAGAAAATCCTAAAGTGATTTTTTTATGATGTGTTTATTCTTTATCTTATCCTAGTGACTAAAATCTTCTCCATGGCTGGACCCCAAATAATATTCCTTTACGTGCTAAGTGGTATCTAGAGAGTGGGATAGGTTTAATAAATACCCTAATCCTAACGTGTACCCTAACCCTAACCCATACCGTAACCCTAACGCGTACCCTAACCCTAACCCAAACCCTAACCCTAACACGTACGCTAATCCTAACCCGTACCCTAAACCAATCCCTAACCCTAAAACTAACCCTAACCCTAACCCTAACCCTAACCCATACCCTACGCCGTACCCTCACCCGTACCCTAACCCGTACCCTAAGCCGTACCCTAACCCTAACCCTAACCCTAACCCATACGCTACGCCGTACCCTCACCTGTAACCTAACCCGTATCCTAAGCCGTACCCTAACCGTAACCCTAACACTAAACTATACCCTACGCCGTACCCTCACCTGTACCCTAACCCGTACCCTAAGCCATACCCTAACCCTAACCCTAACCCTAACCCTAACCCTAACCCCTACCCTACGCCGTACCCTAACCCGTACCCTAACCCGTATCCTAAGCCGTACCCTAACCCTAACCAATACCCTATGCAGTACCCTCACCCGTACCCTCACCCGTACCCTAAGCCGTACCCTAACCCTAACCCTAACCCTAACCCCTACCGTACGCCGTACCCTAACCCGTACCCTAACCCGTATCCTAGGCCGTACCCTAACCCTAACCAATACCGTACGCAGTACCCTCACCCGTACCCTCACCCGTAACCTAAGCCGTACCCTAACCCTAACCCTAACCCTAACCCTAACCCCTACCCTACGCCGTACCCTCACCCGTACCCTATCCCATACCCTAAGCCGTACCCTAACCCTAACACTAACCCTAACCCTAACCCTAACCCTAAACTACCCTTGACTGCTTTTGCCTCCATTAGATTTCCTAAGCACTAGTGTTTTAAGGAACAGGTTAAAAAGAAAATCCTAAAGTGATTTTTTTATGATGTGTTTATTCTTTATCTTATCCTAGTGACTAAAATCTTCTCCATGGCTGGACCCCAAATAATATTCCTTTACGTGCTAAGTGGTATCTAGAGAGTGGGATAGGTTTAATAAATACCCTAATCCTAACGTGTACCCTAACCCTAACCCATACCCTAACCCTAACGCTTACCCTAACCCTAACCCAAACCCTAATCCTAACACGTACGCTAATCCTAACCCGTACCCTAAACCAATCCCTAACCCTAAAACTAACCCTAACCCTAACCCTAACCCTAACCTATACCCTACGCCGTACCCTCACCCGTACTCTAACCCGTACCCTAAGCCGTACCCTAACCCTAACCCTAACCCTAACCCTAACACCTACCCTACGCCGTACCCTAACCCGTACCCTAACCCGTATCCTAAGCCGTACCCTAACCCTAACCAATACCCTACGCAGTACCCTCACCCGTACCCTCACCCGTACCCTAAGGCGTACCCTAACCCTAACCCTAACCCTAACCCTAACCCTAACCCCTACCCTACGCCGTACCCTCACCCGTACCCTATCCCATACCCTAAGCCGTACCCTAACCCTAACACTAACCCTAACCCTAACCCTAACCCTAAACTACCCTTGACTGCTTTTGCCTCCATTAGATTTCCTAAGCACTAGTGTTTTAAGGAACAGGTTAAAAAGAAAATCCTAATGTGATTTTTTTATAATGTGTTTATTCTTTATCTTATCCTAGTGACTAAAATCTTCTCCATGGCTGGACCCCAAATAATATTCCTTTACCTGCTAAGTGGTATCTAGAGAGTGGGATAGGTTTAATAAATACCCTAATCCTAACGTGTACCCTAACCCTAACCCATACCCTAACCCTAACGCGTACCCTAACCCTAACCCAAACCCTAACCCTAACACGTACGCTAATCCTAACCCGTACCCTAAACCAATCCCTAACCCTAAAACTAACCCTAACCCTAACCCATACCCTAAGCCGTACCCTAACCCTAACCCTAACCCATACGCTACGCCGTACCCTCACCCGTACCCTAACCCGTATCCTAAGCCGTACCCTAACCCTAACCCTAACCCTAACCTATACCCTACGCCGTACCCTCACCTGTACCCTAACCCGTACCCTAAGCCGTACCCTAACCCTAACCCTAACCCTAACCCCTACCCTACGCCGTACCCTAACCCGTACCCTAACCCGTATCCTAGGCCGTACCCTAACCCTAAACAATACCCTACGCAGTACCCTCACCCGTACCCTCACCCGTAACCTAAGCCGTACCCTAACCCTAACCCTAACCCTAACCCTAACCCTAACCCCTACCCTACGCCGTACCCTCACCCGTACCCTATCCCATACCCTAAGCCGTACCCTAACCCTAACACTAACCCTAACCCTAACCCTAACCCTAAACTACCCTTGACTGCTTTTGCCTCCATTAGATTTCCTAAGCACTAGTGTTTTAAGGAACAGGTTAAAAAGAAAATCCTAAAGTGATTTTTTTATGATGTGTTTATTCTTTATCTTATCCTAGTGACTAAAATCTTCTCCATGGCTGGACCCCAAATAATATTCCTTTACGTGCTAAGTGGTATCTAGAGAGTGGGATAGGTTTAATAAATACCCTAATCCTAACGTGTACCCTAACCCTAACCCATACCCTAACCCTAACGCGTACCCTAACCCTAACCCAAACCCTAACCCTAACACGTACGCTAATCCTAACCCGTACCCTAAACCAATCCCTAACCCTAAAACTAACCCTAACCCTAACCCTAACCCTAACACATACCCTACGCCGTACCCTCACATGTACCCTAACCCGTACCCTAAGCCGTACCCTAACCCTAACCCTAACCCTAACCCATACGCTACGCCGTACCCTCACCTGTAACCTAACCCGTATCCTAAGCCGTACCCTAACCCTAACCCTAACCCTAACCTATACCCTATGCCGTACCCTCACCTGTACCCTAACCCGTACCCTAAGCCGTACCCTAACCCTAACCCTAACCCTAACCCTAACCCCTACCCTACGCCGTACCCTAACCCGTACCCTAACCCGTATCCTAAGCCATACCCTAACCCTAACCAATACCCTACGCAGTACCCTCACCCGTACCCTCACCCGTACCCTAAGCCGTACCCTAACCCTAACCCTAACCCTAACCCTAACCCTAACCCCTACCCTACGCCGTACCCTCACCCGTACCCTATCCCATACCCTAAGCCGTACCCTAACCCTAACACTAACCCTAACCCTCACCCTAACCCTAAACTACCCTTGACTGCTTTTGCCTCCATTAGATTTCCTAAGCACTAGTGTTTTAAGGAACAGGTTAAAAAGAAAATCCTAATGTGATTTTTTTATAATGTGTTTATTCTTTATCTTATCCTAGTGACTAAAATCTTCTCCATGGCTGGACCCCAAATAATATTCCTTTACGTGCTAAGTGGTATCTAGAGAGTGGGATAGGTTTAATAAATACCCTAATCCTAACGTGTACCCTAACCCTAACCCATACCCTAACCCTAACGCGTACCCTAACCCTAACCCAAAGCCTAACCCTAACACATACGCTAATCCTAACCCGTACCCTAAACCAATCCCTAACCCTAAAACTAACCCTAACCCTAACCCTAACCCTAACCCATACCCTACGCTGTACCCTCACCCCTAACCCTAACCCTAACCTATACCCTACGCCGTACCCTCACCTGTACCCTAACCCGTACCCTAAGCCGTACCCTAACCCTAACCCTAACCCTAACCCCTACCCTACGCCGTACCCTAACCCGTACCCTAACCCGTATCCTAGGCCGTACCCTAACCCTAACCAATACCCTACGCAGTACCCTCACCCGTACCCTCACCCGTACCCTAAGCCGTACCCTAACCCTAACCCTAACCCTAACCCTAAACCTAGCCCCTACCCTACACCGTACCCTCACCCGTACCCTATCCCATACCCTAAGCCGTACCCTAACCCTAACACTAACCCTAACCCTAACCCTAACCCTAAACTACCCTTGACTGCTTTTGCCTCCTTTAGATTTCCTAAGCACTAGTGTTTTAAGGAACAGGTTAAAAAGAAAATCCTAAAGTGATTTTTTTATGATGTGTTTATTCTTTATCTTATCCTAGTGACTAAAATCTTCTCCATGGCTGGACCCCAAATAATATTCCTTTACGTGCTAAGTGGTATCTAGAGAGTGGGATAGGTTTAATAAATACCCTAATCCTAACGTGTACCCTAACCCTAACCCATACCGTAACCCTAACGCGTACACTAACCCTAACCCAAACCCTAACCCTAACACGTACGCTAATCCTAACCCGTACCCTAAACCAATCCCTAACCCTAAAACTAACCCTAACCCTAACCCTAACCCTAACCCATACCCTACGCCGTACCCTCACCCGTACCCTAACCCGTACCCTAAGCCGTACCCTAACCCTAACCCTAACCCTAACCCATACGCTACGCCGTACCCTCACCTGTAACCTAACCCGTATCCTAAGCCGTACCCTAACCGTAACCCTAACACTAAACTATACCCTACGCCGTACCCTCACCTGTACCCTAACCCGTACCCTAAGCCATACCCTAACCCTAACCCTAACCCTAACCCTAACCCTAACCCCTACCTTACGCCGTACCCTAACCCGTACCCTAACCCGTATCCTAAGCCGTACCCTAACCCTAACCAATACCCTATGCAGTACCCTCACCCGTACCCTCACCCGTACCCTAAGCCGTACCCTAACCCTAACCCTAACCCTAACCCCTACCGTACGCCGTACCCTAACCCGTACCCTAACCCGTATCCTAGGCCGTACCCTAACCCTAACCAATACCGTACGCAGTACCCTCACCCGTACCCTCACCCGTAACCTAAGCCGTACCCTAACCCTAACCCTAACCCTAACCCTAACCCCTACCCTACGCCGTACCCTCACCCGTACCCTATCCCATACCCTAAGCCGTACCCTAACCCTAACACTAACCCTAACCCTAACCCTAACCCTAAACTACCCTTGACTGCTTTTGCCTCCATTAGATTTCCTAAGCACTAGTGTTTTAAGGAACAGGTTAAAAAGAAAATCCTAAAGTGATTTTTTTATGATGTGTTTATTCTTTATCTTATCCTAGTGACTAAAATCTTCTCCATGGCTGGACCCCAAATAATATTCCTTTACGTGCTAAGTGGTATCTAGAGAGTGGGATAGGTTTAATAAATACCCTAATCCTAACGTGTACCCTAACCCTAACCCATACCCTAACCCTAACGCTTACCCTAACCCTAACCCAAACCCTAATCCTAACACGTACGCTAATCCTAACCCGTACCCTAAACCAATCCCTAACCCTAAAACTAACCCTAACCCTAACCCTAACCCTAACCTATACCCTACGCCGTACCCTCACCCGTACCCTAACCCGTACCCTAAGCCGTACCCTAACCCTAACCCTAACCCTAACCCTAACACCTACCCTACGCCGTACCCTAACCCGTACCCTAACCCGTATCCTAAGCCGTACCCTAACCCTAACCAATACCCTACGCAGTACCCTCACCCGTACCCTCACCCGTACCCTAAGGCGTACCCTAACCCTAACCCTAACCCTAACCCTAACCCTAACCCCTACCCTACGCCGTACCCTCACCCGTACCCTATCCCATACCCTAAGCCGTACCCTAACCCTAACACTAACCCTAACCCTAACCCTAACCCTAAACTACCCTTGACTGCTTTTGCCTCCATTAGATTTCCTAAGCACTAGTGTTTTAAGGAACAGGTTAAAAAGAAAATCCTAATGTGATTTTTTTATAATGTGTTTATTCTTTATCTTATCCTAGTGACTAAAATCTTCTCCATGGCTGGACCCCAAATAATATTCATTTACGTGCTAAGTGGTATCTAGAGAGTGGGATAGGTTTAATAAATACCCTAATCCTAACGTGTACCCTAACCCTAACCCATACCCTAACCCTAACGCGTACCCTAACCCTAACCCAAACCCTAACCCTAACACGTACGCTAATCCTAACCCGTACCCTAAACCAATCCCTAACCCTAAAACTAACCCTAACCCTAACCCATACCCTAAGCCGTACCCTAACCCTAACCCTAACCCATACGCTACGCCGTACCCTCACCCGTACCCTAACCCGTATCCTAAGCCGTACCCTAACCCTAACCCTAACCCTAACCTATACCCTACGCCGTACCCTCACCTGTACCCTAACCCGTACCCTAAGCCGTACCCTAACCCTAACCCTAACCCTAACCCCTACCCTACGCCGTACCCTAACCCGTACCCTAACCCGTATCCTAGGCCGTACCCTAACCCTAAACAATACCCTACGCAGTACCCTCACCCGTACCCTCACCCGTAACCTAAGCCGTACCCTAACCCTAACCCTAACCCTAACCCTAACCCTAACCCCTACCCTACGCCGTACCCTCACCCGTACCCTATCCCATACCCTAAGCCGTACCCTAACCCTAACACTAACCCTAACCCTAACCCTAACCCTAAACTACCCTTGACTGCTTTTGCCTCCATTAGATTTCCTAAGCACTAGTGTTTTAAGGAACAGGTTAAAAAGAAAATCCTAAAGTGATTTTTTTATGATGTGTTTATTCTTTATCTTATCCTAGTGACTAAAATCTTCTCCATGGCTGGACCCCAAATAATATTCCTTTACGTGCTAAGTGGTATCTAGAGAGTGGGATAGGTTTAATAAATACCCTAATCCTAACGTGTACCCTAACCCTAACCCATACCCTAACCCTAACGCGTACCCTAACCCTAACCCAAACCCTAACCCTAACACGTACGCTAATCCTAACCCGTACCCTAAACCAATCCCTAACCCTAAAACTAACCCTAACCCTAACCCTAACCCTAACCCATACCCTACGCCGTACCCTCACATGTACCCTAACCCGTACCCTAAGCCGTACCCTAACCCTAACCCTAACCCTAACCCATACGCTACGCCGTACCCTCACCTGTAACCTAACCCGTATCCTAAGCCGTACCCTAACCCTAACCCTAACCCTAACCTATACCCTACGCCGTACCCTCACCTGTACCCTAACCCGTACCCTAAGCCGTACCCTAACCCTAACCCTAACCCTAACCCTAACCCCTACCCTACGCCGTACCCTAACCCGTACCCTAACCCGTATCCTAAGCCATACCCTAACCCTAACCAATACCCTACGCAGTACCCTCACCCGTACCCTCACCCGTACCCTAAGCCGTACCCTAACCCTAACCCTAACCCTAACCCTAACCCTAACCCCTACCCTACGCCGTACCCTCACCCGTACCCTATCCCATACCCTAAGCCGTACCCTAACCCTAACACTAACCCTAACCCTCACCCTAACCCTAAACTACCCTTGACTGCTTTTGCCTCCATTAGATTTCCTAAGCACTAGTGTTTTAAGGAACAGGTTAAAAAGAAAATCCTAATGTGATTTTTTTATAATGTGTTTATTCTTTATCTTATCCTAGTGACTAAAATCTTCTCCATGGCTGGACCCCAAATAATATTCCTTTACGTGCTAAGTGGTATCTAGAGAGTGGGATAGGTTTAATAAATACCCTAATCCTAACGTGTACCCTAACCCTAACCCATACCCTAACCCTAACGCGTACCCTAACCCTAACCCAAAGCCTAACCCTAACACATACGCTAATCCTAACCCGTACCCTAAACCAATCCCTAACCCTAAAACTAACCCTAACCCTAACCCTAACCCTAACCCATACCCTACGCTGTACCCTCACCCCTAACCCTAACCCTAACCTATACCCTACGCCGTACCCTCACCTGTACCCTAACCCGTACCCTAAGCCGTACCCTAACCCTAACCCTAACCCTAACCCCTACCCTACGCCGTACCCTAACCCGTACCCTAACCCGTATCCTAGGCCGTACCCTAACCCTAACCAATACCCTACGCAGTACCCTCACCCGTACCCTCACCCGTACCCTAAGCCGTACCCTAACCCTAACCCTAACCCTAACCCTAAACCTAGCCCCTACCCTACACCGTACCCTCACCCGTACCCTATCCCATACCCTAAGCCGTACCCTAACCCTAACACTAACCCTAACCCTAACCCTAACCCTAAACTACCCTTGACTGCTTTTGCCTCCTTTAGATTTCCTAAGCACTAGTGTTTTAAGGAACAGGTTAAAAAGAAAATCCTAAAGTGATTTTTTTATGATGTGTTTATTCTTTATCTTATCCTAGTGACTAAAATCTTCTCCATGGCTGGACCCCAAATAATATTCCTTTACGTGCTAAGTGGTATCTAGAGAGTGGGATAGGTTTAATAAATACCCTAATCCTAACGTGTACCCTAACCCTAACCCATACCGTAACCCTAACGCGTACCCTAACCCTAACCCAAACCCTAACCCTAACACGTACGCTAATCCTAACCCGTACCCTAAACCAATCCCTAACCCTAAAACTAACCCTAACCCTAACCCTAACCCTAACCCATACCCTACGCCGTACCCTCACCCGTACCCTAACCCGTACCCTAAGCCGTACCCTAACCCTAACCCTAACCCTAACCCATACGCTACGCCGTACCCTCACCTGTAACCTAACCCGTATCCTAAGCCGTACCCTAACCGTAACCCTAACACTAAACTATACCCTACGCCGTACCCTCACCTGTACCCTAACCCGTACCCTAAGCCATACCCTAACCCTAACCCTAACCCTAACCCTAACCCTAACCCCTACCCTACGCCGTACCCTAACCCGTACCCTAACCCGTATCCTAAGCCGTACCCTAACCCTAACCAATACCCTATGCAGTACCCTCACCCGTACCCTCACCCGTACCCTAAGCCGTACCCTAACCCTAACCCTAACCCTAACCCCTACCGTACGCCGTACCCTAACCCGTACCCTAACCCGTATCCTAGGCCGTACCCTAACCCTAACCAATACCGTACGCAGTACCCTCACCCGTACCCTCACCCGTAACCTAAGCCGTACCCTAACCCTAACCCTAACCCTAACCCTAACCCCTACCCTACGCCGTACCCTCACCCGTACCCTATCCCATACCCTAAGCCGTACCCTAACCCTAACACTAACCCTAACCCTAACCCTAACCCTAAACTACCCTTGACTGCTTTTGCCTCCATTAGATTTCCTAAGCACTAGTGTTTTAAGGAACAGGTTAAAAAGAAAATCCTAAAGTGATTTTTTTATGATGTGTTTATTCTTTATCTTATCCTAGTGACTAAAATCTTCTCCATGGCTGGACCCCAAATAATATTCCTTTACGTGCTAAGTGGTATCTAGAGAGTGGGATAGGTTTAATAAATACCCTAATCCTAACGTGTACCCTAACCCTAACCCATACCCTAACCCTAACGCTTACCCTAACCCTAACCCAAACCCTAATCCTAACACGTACGCTAATCCTAACCCGTACCCTAAACCAATCCCTAACCCTAAAACTAACCCTAACCCTAACCCTAACCCTAACCTATACCCTACGCCGTACCCTCACCCGTACCCTAACCCGTACCCTAAGCCGTACCCTAACCCTAACCCTAACCCTAACCCTAACACCTACCCTACGCCGTACCCTAACCCGTACCCTAACCCGTATCCTAAGCCGTACCCTAACCCTAACCAATACCCTACGCAGTACCCTCACCCGTACCCTCACCCGTACCCTAAGGCGTACCCTAACCCTAACCCTAACCCTAACCCTAACCCTAACCCCTACCCTACGCCGTACCCTCACCCGTACCCTATCCCATACCCTAAGCCGTACCCTAACCCTAACACTAACCCTAACCCTAACCCTAACCCTAAACTACCCTTGACTGCTTTTGCCTCCATTAGATTTCCTAAGCACTAGTGTTTTAAGGAACAGGTTAAAAAGAAAATCCTAATGTGATTTTTTTATAATGTGTTTATTCTTTATCTTATCCTAGTGACTAAAATCTTCTCCATGGCTGGACCCCAAATAATATTCATTTACGTGCTAAGTGGTATCTAGAGAGTGGGATAGGTTTAATAAATACCCTAATCCTAACGTGTACCCTAACCCTAACCCATACCCTAACCCTAACGCGTACCCTAACCCTAACCCAAACCCTAACCCTAACACGTACGCTAATCCTAACCCGTACCCTAAACCAATCCCTAACCCTAAAACTAACCCTAACCCTAACCCATACCCTAAGCCGTACCCTAACCCTAACCCTAACCCATACGCTACGCCGTACCCTCACCCGTACCCTAACCCGTATCCTAAGCCGTACCCT
This sequence comes from Eubalaena glacialis, assembly GCF_028564815.1. Classification (NCBI taxonomy): domain Eukaryota; kingdom Metazoa; phylum Chordata; class Mammalia; order Artiodactyla; family Balaenidae; genus Eubalaena; species Eubalaena glacialis. The sequence continues at coordinate 107,889 of NW_026871381.1, read as the reverse complement.
AACCCTAACCCTAACCCTAACCTATACCCTACGCCGTACCCTCACCTGTACCCTAACCCGTACCCTAAGCCGTACCCTAACCCTAACCCTAACCCTAACCCCTACCCTACGCCGTACCCTAACCCGTACCCTAACCCGTATCCTAGGCCGTACCCTAACCCTAAACAATACCCTACGCAGTACCCTCACCCGTACCCTCACCCGTAACCTAAGCCGTACCCTAACCCTAACCCTAACCCTAACCCTAACCCTAACCCCTACCCTACGCCGTACCCTCACCCGTACCCTATCCCATACCCTAAGCCGTACCCTAACCCTAACACTAACCCTAACCCTAACCCTAACCCTAAACTACCCTTGACTGCTTTTGCCTCCATTAGATTTCCTAAGCACTAGTGTTTTAAGGAACAGGTTAAAAAGAAAATCCTAAAGTGATTTTTTTATGATGTGTTTATTCTTTATCTTATCCTAGTGACTAAAATCTTCTCCATGGCTGGACCCCAAATAATATTCCTTTACGTGCTAAGTGGTATCTAGAGAGTGGGATAGGTTTAATAAATACCCTAATCCTAACGTGTACCCTAACCCTAACCCATACCCTAACCCTAACGCGTACCCTAACCCTAACCCAAACCCTAACCCTAACACGTACGCTAATCCTAACCCGTACCCTAAACCAATCCCTAACCCTAAAACTAACCCTAACCCTAACCCATACCCTAAGCCGTACCCTAACCCTAACCCTAACCCATACGCTACGCCGTACCCTCACCCGTACCCTAACCCGTATCCTAAGCCGTACCCTAACCCTAACCCTAACCCTAACCTATACCCTACGCCGTACCCTCACCTGTACCCTAACCCGTACCCTAAGCCGTACCCTAACCCTAACCCTAACCCTAACCCCTACCCTACGCCGTACCCTAACCCGTACCCTAACCCGTATCCTAGGCCGTACCCTAACCCTAAACAATACCCTACGCAGTACCCTCACCCGTACCCTCACCCGTAACCTAAGCCGTACCCTAACCCTAACCCTAACCCTAACCCTAACCCTAACCCCTACCCTACGCCGTACCCTCACCCGTACCCTATCCCATACCCTAAGCCGTACCCTAACCCTAACACTAACCCTAACCCTAACCCTAACCCTAAACTACCCTTGACTGCTTTTGCCTCCATTAGATTTCCTAAGCACTAGTGTTTTAAGGAACAGGTTAAAAAGAAAATCCTAAAGTGATTTTTTTATGATGTGTTTATTCTTTATCTTATCCTAGTGACTAAAATCTTCTCCATGGCTGGACCCCAAATAATATTCCTTTACGTGCTAAGTGGTATCTAGAGAGTGGGATAGGTTTAATAAATACCCTAATCCTAACGTGTACCCTAACCCTAACCCATACCCTAACCCTAACGCGTACCCTAACCCTAACCCAAACCCTAACCCTAACACGTACGCTAATCCTAACCCGTACCCTAAACCAATCCCTAACCCTAAAACTAACCCTAACCCTAACCCTAACCCTAACCCATACCCTACGCCGTACCCTCACATGTACCCTAACCCGTACCCTAAGCCGTACCCTAACCCTAACCCTAACCCTAACCCATACGCTACGCCGTACCCTCACCTGTAACCTAACCCGTATCCTAAGCCGTACCCTAACCCTAACCCTAACCCTAACCTATACCCTACGCCGTACCCTCACCTGTACCCTAACCCGTACCCTAAGCCGTACCCTAACCCTAACCCTAACCCTAACCCTAACCCCTACCCTACGCCGTACCCTAACCCGTACCCTAACCCGTATCCTAAGCCATACCCTAACCCTAACCAATACCCTACGCAGTACCCTCACCCGTACCCTCACCCGTACCCTAAGCCGTACCCTAACCCTAACCCTAACCCTAACCCTAACCCTAACCCCTACCCTACGCCGTACCCTCACCCGTACCCTATCCCATACCCTAAGCCGTACCCTAACCCTAACACTAACCCTAACCCTCACCCTAACCCTAAACTACCCTTGACTGCTTTTGCCTCCATTAGATTTCCTAAGCACTAGTGTTTTAAGGAACAGGTTAAAAAGAAAATCCTAATGTGATTTTTTTATAATGTGTTTATTCTTTATCTTATCCTAGTGACTAAAATCTTCTCCATGGCTGGACCCCAAATAATATTCCTTTACGTGCTAAGTGGTATCTAGAGAGTGGGATAGGTTTAATAAATACCCTAATCCTAACGTGTACCCTAACCCTAACCCATACCCTAACCCTAACGCGTACCCTAACCCTAACCCAAAGCCTAACCCTAACACATACGCTAATCCTAACCCGTACCCTAAACCAATCCCTAACCCTAAAACTAACCCTAACCCTAACCCTAACCCTAACCCATACCCTACGCTGTACCCTCACCCCTAACCCTAACCCTAACCTATACCCTACGCCGTACCCTCACCTGTACCCTAACCCGTACCCTAAGCCGTACCCTAACCCTAACCCTAACCCTAACCCCTACCCTACGCCGTACCCTAACCCGTACCCTAACCCGTATCCTAGGCCGTACCCTAACCCTAACCAATACCCTACGCAGTACCCTCACCCGTACCCTCACCCGTACCCTAAGCCGTACCCTAACCCTAACCCTAACCCTAACCCTAAACCTAGCCCCTACCCTACACCGTACCCTCACCCGTACCCTATCCCATACCCTAAGCCGTACCCTAACCCTAACACTAACCCTAACCCTAACCCTAACCCTAAACTACCCTTGACTGCTTTTGCCTCCTTTAGATTTCCTAAGCACTAGTGTTTTAAGGAACAGGTTAAAAAGAAAATCCTAAAGTGATTTTTTTATGATGTGTTTATTCTTTATCTTATCCTAGTGACTAAAATCTTCTCCATGGCTGGACCCCAAATAATATTCCTTTACGTGCTAAGTGGTATCTAGAGAGTGGGATAGGTTTAATAAATACCCTAATCCTAACGTGTACCCTAACCCTAACCCATACCGTAACCCTAACGCGTACCCTAACCCTAACCCAAACCCTAACCCTAACACGTACGCTAATCCTAACCCGTACCCTAAACCAATCCCTAACCCTAAAACTAACCCTAACCCTAACCCTAACCCTAACCCATACCCTACGCCGTACCCTCACCCGTACCCTAACCCGTACCCTAAGCCGTACCCTAACCCTAACCCTAACCCTAACCCATACGCTACGCCGTACCCTCACCTGTAACCTAACCCGTATCCTAAGCCGTACCCTAACCGTAACCCTAACACTAAACTATACCCTACGCCGTACCCTCACCTGTACCCTAACCCGTACCCTAAGCCATACCCTAACCCTAACCCTAACCCTAACCCTAACCCTAACCCCTACCCTACGCCGTACCCTAACCCGTACCCTAACCCGTATCCTAAGCCGTACCCTAACCCTAACCAATACCCTATGCAGTACCCTCACCCGTACCCTCACCCGTACCCTAAGCCGTACCCTAACCCTAACCCTAACCCTAACCCCTACCGTACGCCGTACCCTAACCCGTACCCTAACCCGTATCCTAGGCCGTACCCTAACCCTAACCAATACCGTACGCAGTACCCTCACCCGTACCCTCACCCGTAACCTAAGCCGTACCCTAACCCTAACCCTAACCCTAACCCTAACCCCTACCCTACGCCGTACCCTCACCCGTACCCTATCCCATACCCTAAGCCGTACCCTAACCCTAACACTAACCCTAACCCTAACCCTAACCCTAAACTACCCTTGACTGCTTTTGCCTCCATTAGATTTCCTAAGCACTAGTGTTTTAAGGAACAGGTTAAAAAGAAAATCCTAAAGTGATTTTTTTATGATGTGTTTATTCTTTATCTTATCCTAGTGACTAAAATCTTCTCCATGGCTGGACCCCAAATAATATTCCTTTACGTGCTAAGTGGTATCTAGAGAGTGGGATAGGTTTAATAAATACCCTAATCCTAACGTGTACCCTAACCCTAACCCATACCCTAACCCTAACGCTTACCCTAACCCTAACCCAAACCCTAATCCTAACACGTACGCTAATCCTAACCCGTACCCTAAACCAATCCCTAACCCTAAAACTAACCCTAACCCTAACCCTAACCCTAACCTATACCCTACGCCGTACCCTCACCCGTACCCTAACCCGTACCCTAAGCCGTACCCTAACCCTAACCCTAACCCTAACCCTAACACCTACCCTACGCCGTACCCTAACCCGTACCCTAACCCGTATCCTAAGCCGTACCCTAACCCTAACCAATACCCTACGCAGTACCCTCACCCGTACCCTCACCCGTACCCTAAGGCGTACCCTAACCCTAACCCTAACCCTAACCCTAACCCTAACCCCTACCCTACGCCGTACCCTCACCCGTACCCTATCCCATACCCTAAGCCGTACCCTAACCCTAACACTAACCCTAACCCTAACCCTAACCCTAAACTACCCTTGACTGCTTTTGCCTCCATTAGATTTCCTAAGCACTAGTGTTTTAAGGAACAGGTTAAAAAGAAAATCCTAATGTGATTTTTTTATAATGTGTTTATTCTTTATCTTATCCTAGTGACTAAAATCTTCTCCATGGCTGGACCCCAAATAATATTCATTTACGTGCTAAGTGGTATCTAGAGAGTGGGATAGGTTTAATAAATACCCTAATCCTAACGTGTACCCTAACCCTAACCCATACCCTAACCCTAACGCGTACCCTAACCCTAACCCAAACCCTAACCCTAACACGTACGCTAATCCTAACCCGTACCCTAAACCAATCCCTAACCCTAAAACTAACCCTAACCCTAACCCATACCCTAAGCCGTACCCTAACCCTAACCCTAACCCATACGCTACGCCGTACCCTCACCCGTACCCTAACCCGTATCCTAAGCCGTACCCTAACCCTAACCCTAACCCTAACCTATACCCTACGCCGTACCCTCACCTGTACCCTAACCCGTACCCTAAGCCGTACCCTAACCCTAACCCTAACCCTAACCCCTACCCTACGCCGTACCCTAACCCGTACCCTAACCCGTATCCTAGGCCGTACCCTAACCCTAAACAATACCCTACGCAGTACCCTCACCCGTACCCTCACCCGTAACCTAAGCCGTACCCTAACCCTAACCCTAACCCTAACCCTAACCCTAACCCCTACCCTACGCCGTACCCTCACCCGTACCCTATCCCATACCCTAAGCCGTACCCTAACCCTAACACTAACCCTAACCCTAACCCTAACCCTAAACTACCCTTGACTGCTTTTGCCTCCATTAGATTTCCTAAGCACTAGTGTTTTAAGGAACAGGTTAAAAAGAAAATCCTAAAGTGATTTTTTTATGATGTGTTTATTCTTTATCTTATCCTAGTGACTAAAATCTTCTCCATGGCTGGACCCCAAATAATATTCCTTTACGTGCTAAGTGGTATCTAGAGAGTGGGATAGGTTTAATAAATACCCTAATCCTAACGTGTACCCTAACCCTAACCCATACCCTAACCCTAACGCGTACCCTAACCCTAACCCAAACCCTAACCCTAACACGTACGCTAATCCTAACCCGTACCCTAAACCAATCCCTAACCCTAAAACTAACCCTAACCCTAACCCTAACCCTAACCCATACCCTACGCCGTACCCTCACATGTACCCTAACCCGTACCCTAAGCCGTACCCTAACCCTAACCCTAACCCTAACCCATACGCTACGCCGTACCCTCACCTGTAACCTAACCCGTATCCTAAGCCGTACCCTAACCCTAACCCTAACCCTAACCTATACCCTACGCCGTACCCTCACCTGTACCCTAACCCGTACCCTAAGCCGTACCCTAACCCTAACCCTAACCCTAACCCTAACCCCTACCCTACGCCGTACCCTAACCCGTACCCTAACCCGTATCCTAAGCCATACCCTAACCCTAACCAATACCCTACGCAGTACCCTCACCCGTACCCTCACCCGTACCCTAAGCCGTACCCTAACCCTAACCCTAACCCTAACCCTAACCCTAACCCCTACCCTACGCCGTACCCTCACCCGTACCCTATCCCATACCCTAAGCCGTACCCTAACCCTAACACTAACCCTAACCCTCACCCTAACCCTAAACTACCCTTGACTGCTTTTGCCTCCATTAGATTTCCTAAGCACTAGTGTTTTAAGGAACAGGTTAAAAAGAAAATCCTAATGTGATTTTTTTATAATGTGTTTATTCTTTATCTTATCCTAGTGACTAAAATCTTCTCCATGACTGGACCCCAAATAATATTCCTTTACGTGCTAAGTGGTATCTAGAGAGTGGGATAGGTTTAATAAATACCCTAATCCTAACGTGTACCCTAACCCTAACCCATACCCTAACCCTAACGCGTACCCTAACCCTAACCCAAAGCCTAACCCTAACACATACGCTAATCCTAACCCGTACCCTAAACCAATCCCTAACCCTAAAACTAACCCTAACCCTAACCCTAACCCTAACCCATACCCTACGCTGTACCCTCACCCCTAACCCTAACCCTAACCTATACCCTACGCCGTACCCTCACCTGTACCCTAACCCGTACCCTAAGCCGTACCCTAACCCTAACCCTAACCCTAACCCCTACCCTACGCCGTACCCTAACCCGTACCCTAACCCGTATCCTAGGCCGTACCCTAACCCTAACCAATACCCTACGCAGTACCCTCACCCGTACCCTCACCCGTACCCTAAGCCGTACCCTAACCCTAACCCTAACCCTAACCCTAAACCTAGCCCCTACCCTACACCGTACCCTCACCCGTACCCTATCCCATACCCTAAGCCGTACCCTAACCCTAACACTAACCCTAACCCTAACCCTAACCCTAAACTACCCTTGACTGCTTTTGCCTCCTTTAGATTTCCTAAGCACTAGTGTTTTAAGGAACAGGTTAAAAAGAAAATCCTAAAGTGATTTTTTTATGATGTGTTTATTCTTTATCTTATCCTAGTGACTAAAATCTTCTCCATGGCTGGACCCCAAATAATATTCCTTTACGTGCTAAGTGGTATCTAGAGAGTGGGATAGGTTTAATAAATACCCTAATCCTAACGTGTACCCTAACCCTAACCCATACCGTAACCCTAACGCGTACCCTAACCCTAACCCAAACCCTAACCCTAACACGTACGCTAATCCTAACCCGTACCCTAAACCAATCCCTAACCCTAAAACTAACCCTAACCCTAACCCTAACCCTAACCCATACCCTACGCCGTACCCTCACCCGTACCCTAACCCGTACCCTAAGCCGTACCCTAACCCTAACCCTAACCCTAACCCATACGCTACGCCGTACCCTCACCTGTAACCTAACCCGTATCCTAAGCCGTACCCTAACCGTAACCCTAACACTAAACTATACCCTACGCCGTACCCTCACCTGTACCCTAACCCGTACCCTAAGCCATACCCTAACCCTAACCCTAACCCTAACCCTAACCCTAACCCCTACCCTACGCCGTACCCTAACCCGTACCCTAACCCGTATCCTAAGCCGTACCCTAACCCTAACCAATACCCTATGCAGTACCCTCACCCGTACCCTCACCCGTACCCTAAGCCGTACCCTAACCCTAACCCTAACCCTAACCCCTACCGTACGCCGTACCCTAACCCGTACCCTAACCCGTATCCTAGGCCGTACCCTAACCCTAACCAATACCGTACGCAGTACCCTCACCCGTACCCTCACCCGTAACCTAAGCCGTACCCTAACCCTAACCCTAACCCTAACCCTAACCCCTACCCTACGCCGTACCCTCACCCGTACCCTATCCCATACCCTAAGCCGTACCCTAACCCTAACACTAACCCTAACCCTAACCCTAACCCTAAACTACCCTTGACTGCTTTTGCCTCCATTAGATTTCCTAAGCACTAGTGTTTTAAGGAACAGGTTAAAAAGAAAATCCTAAAGTGATTTTTTTATGATGTGTTTATTCTTTATCTTATCCTAGTGACTAAAATCTTCTCCATGGCTGGACCCCAAATAATATTCCTTTACGTGCTAAGTGGTATCTAGAGAGTGGGATAGGTTTAATAAATACCCTAATCCTAACGTGTACCCTAACCCTAACCCATACCCTAACCCTAACGCTTACCCTAACCCTAACCCAAACCCTAATCCTAACACGTACGCTAATCCTAACCCGTACCCTAAACCAATCCCTAACCCTAAAACTAACCCTAACCCTAAACCTAACCCTAACCTATACCCTACGCCGTACCCTCACCCGTACCCTAACCCGTACCCTAAGCCGTACCCTAACCCTAACCCTAACCCTAACCCTAACACCTACCCTACGCCGTACCCTAACCCGTACCCTAACCCGTATCCTAAGCCGTACCCTAACCCTAACCAATACCCTACGCAGTACCCTCACCCGTACCCTCACCCGTACCCTAAGGCGTACCCTAACCCTAACCCTAACCCTAACCCTAACCCTAACCCCTACCCTACGCCGTACCCTCACCCGTACCCTATCCCATACCCTAAGCCGTACCCTAACCCTAACACTAACCCTAACCCTAACCCTAACCCTAAACTACCCTTGACTGCTTTTGCCTCCATTAGATTTCCTAAGCACTAGTGTTTTAAGGAACAGGTTAAAAAGAAAATCCTAATGTGATTTTTTTATAATGTGTTTATTCTTTATCTTATCCTAGTGACTAAAATCTTCTCCATGGCTGGACCCCAAATAATATTCATTTACGTGCTAAGTGGTATCTAGAGAGTGGGATAGGTTTAATAAATACCCTAATCCTAACGTGTACCCTAACCCTAACCCATACCCTAACCCTAACGCGTACCCTAACCCTAACCCAAACCCTAACCCTAACACGTACGCTAATCCTAACCCGTACCCTAAACCAATCCCTAACCCTAAAACTAACCCTAACCCTAACCCATACCCTAAGCCGTACCCTAACCCTAACCCTAACCCATACGCTACGCCGTACCCTCACCCGTACCCTAACCCGTATCCTAAGCCGTACCCTAACCCTAACCCTAACCCTAACCTATACCCTACGCCGTACCCTCACCTGTACCCTAACCCGTACCCTAAGCCGTACCCTAACCCTAACCCTAACCCTAACCCCTACCCTACGCCGTACCCTAACCCGTACCCTAACCCGTATCCTAGGCCGTACCCTAACCCTAAACAATACCCTACGCAGTACCCTCACCCGTACCCTCACCCGTAACCTAAGCCGTACCCTAACCCTAACCCTAACCCTAACCCTAACCCTAACCCCTACCCTACGCCGTACCCTCACCCGTACCCTATCCCATACCCTAAGCCGTACCCTAACCCTAACACTAACCCTAACCCTAACCCTAACCCTAAACTACCCTTGACTGCTTTTGCCTCCATTAGATTTCCTAAGCACTAGTGTTTTAAGGAACAGGTTAAAAAGAAAATCCTAAAGTGATTTTTTTATGATGTGTTTATTCTTTATCTTATCCTAGTGACTAAAATCTTCTCCATGGCTGGACCCCAAATAATATTCCTTTACGTGCTAAGTGGTATCTAGAGAGTGGGATAGGTTTAATAAATACCCTAATCCTAACGTGTACCCTAACCCTAACCCATACCCTAACCCTAACGCGTACCCTAACCCTAACCCAAACCCTAACCCTAACACGTACGCTAATCCTAACCCGTACCCTAAACCAATCCCTAACCCTAAAACTAACCCTAACCCTAACCCTAACCCTAACCCATACCCTACGCCGTACCCTCACATGTACCCTAACCCGTACCCTAAGCCGTACCCTAACCCTAACCCTAACCCTAACCCATACGCTACGCCGTACCCTCACCTGTAACCTAACCCGTATCCTAAGCCGTACCCTAACCCTAACCCTAACCCTAACCTATACCCTACGCCGTACCCTCACCTGTACCCTAACCCGTACCCTAAGCCGTACCCTAACCCTAACCCTAACCCTAACCCTAACCCCTACCCTACGCCGTACCCTAACCCGTACCCTAACCCGTATCCTAAGCCATACCCTAACCCTAACCAATACCCTACGCAGTACCCTCACCCGTACCCTCACCCGTACCCTAAGCCGTACCCTAACCCTAACCCTAACCCTAACCCTAACCCTAACCCCTACCCTACGCCGTACCCTCACCCGTACCCTATCCCATACCCTAAGCCGTACCCTAACCCTAACACTAACCCTAACCCTCACCCTAACCCTAAACTACCCTTGACTGCTTTTGCCTCCATTAGATTTCCTAAGCACTAGTGTTTTAAGGAACAGGTTAAAAAGAAAATCCTAATGTGATTTTTTTATAATGTGTTTATTCTTTATCTTATCCTAGTGACTAAAATCTTCTCCATGGCTGGACCCCAAATAATATTCCTTTACGTGCTAAGTGGTATCTAGAGAGTGGGATAGGTTTAATAAATACCCTAATCCTAACGTGTACCCTAACCCTAACCCATACCCTAACCCTAACGCGTACCCTAACCCTAACCCAAAGCCTAACCCTAACACATACGCTAATCCTAACCCGTACCCTAAACCAATCCCTAACCCTAAAACTAACCCTAACCCTAACCCTAACCCTAACCCATACCCTACGCTGTACCCTCACCCCTAACCCTAACCCTAACCTATACCCTACGCCGTACCCTCACCTGTACCCTAACCCGTACCCTAAGCCGTACCCTAACCCTAACCCTAACCCTAACCCCTACCCTACGCCGTACCCTAACCCGTACCCTAACCCGTATCCTAGGCCGTACCCTAACCCTAACCAATACCCTACGCAGTACCCTCACCCGTACCCTCACCCGTACCCTAAGCCGTACCCTAACCCTAACCCTAACCCTAACCCTAAACCTAGCCCCTACCCTACACCGTACCCTCACCCGTACCCTATCCCATACCCTAAGCCGTACCCTAACCCTAACACTAACCCTAACCCTAACCCTAACCCTAAACTACCCTTGACTGCTTTTGCCTCCTTTAGATTTCCTAAGCACTAGTGTTTTAAGGAACAGGTTAAAAAGAAAATCCTAAAGTGATTTTTTTATGATGTGTTTATTCTTTATCTTATCCTAGTGACTAAAATCTTCTCCATGGCTGGACCCCAAATAATATTCCTTTACGTGCTAAGTGGTATCTAGAGAGTGGGATAGGTTTAATAAATACCCTAATCCTAACGTGTACCCTAACCCTAACCCATACCGTAACCCTAACGCGTACCCTAACCCTAACCCAAACCCTAACCCTAACACGTACGCTAATCCTAACCCGTACCCTAAACCAATCCCTAACCCTAAAACTAACCCTAACCCTAACCCTAACCCTAACCCATACCCTACGCCGTACCCTCACCCGTACCCTAACCCGTACCCTAAGCCGTACCCTAACCCTAACCCTAACCCTAACCCATACGCTACGCCGTACCCTCACCTGTAACCTAACCCGTATCCTAAGCCGTACCCTAACCGTAACCCTAACACTAAACTATACCCTACGCCGTACCCTCACCTGTACCCTAACCCGTACCCTAAGCCATACCCTAACCCTAACCCTAACCCTAACCCTAACCCTAACCCCTACCCTACGCCGTACCCTAACCCGTACCCTAACCCGTATCCTAAGCCGTACCCTAACCCTAACCAATACCCTATGCAGTACCCTCACCCGTACCCTCACCCGTACCCTAAGCCGTACCCTAACCCTAACCCTAACCCTAACCCCTACCGTACGCCGTACCCTAACCCGTACCCTAACCCGTATCCTAGGCCGTACCCTAACCCTAACCAATACCGTACGCAGTACCCTCACCCGTACCCTCACCCGTAACCTAAGCCGTACCCTAACCCTAACCCTAACCCTAACCCTAACCCTACCCTAACGCCGTACCCTCACCCGTACCCTATCCCATACCCTAAGCCGTACCCTAACCCTAACACTAACCCTAACCCTAACCCTAACCCTAAACTACCCTTGACTGCTTTTGCCTCCATTAGATTTCCTAAGCACTAGTGTTTTAAGGAACAGGTTAAAAAGAAAATCCTAAAGTGATTTTTTTATGATGTGTTTATTCTTTATCTTATCCTAGTGACTAAAATCTTCTCCATGGCTGGACCCCAAATAATATTCCTTTACGTGCTAAGTGTATCTAGAGAGTGGGATAGGTTTAATAAATACCCTAATCCTAACGTGTACCCTAACCCTAACCCATACCCTAACCCTAACGCTTACCCTAACCCTAACCCAAACCCTAATCCTAACACGTACGCTAATCCTAACCCGTACCCTAAACCAATCCCTAACCCTAAAACTAACCCTAACCCTAACCCTAACCCTAACCTATACCCTACGCCGTACCCTCACCCGTACCCTAAACCCGTACCCTAAGCCGTACCCTAACCCTAACCCTAACCCTAACCCTAACACCTACCCTACGCCGTACCCTAACCCGTACCCTAACCCGTATCCTAAGCCGTACCCTAACCCTAACCAATACCCTACGCAGTACCCTCACCCGTACCCTCACCCGTACCCTAAGGCGTACCCTAACCCTAACCCTAACCCTAACCCTACCCTAACCCCTACCCTACGCCGTACCCTCACCCGTACCCTATCCCATACCCTAAGGCCGTACCCTAACCCTAACACTAACCCTAACCCTAACCCTAACCCTAAACTACCCTTGACTGCTTTTGCCTCCATTAGATTTCCTAAGCACTAGTGTTTTTAAGGAACAGGTTAAAAAGAAAATCCTAATGTGATTTTTTTATAATGTGTTTATTCTTTATCTTATCCTAGTGACTAAAATCTTCTCCATGGCTGGACCCCAAATAATATTCATTTACGTGCTAAGTGGTATCTAGAGAGTGGGATAGGTTTAATAAATACCCTAATCCTAACGTGTACCCTAACCCTAACCCATACCCTAACCCTAACGCGTACCCTAACCCTACCCAAACCCTAACCCTAACACGTACGCTAATCCTAACCCGTACCCTAAACCAATCCTAACCCTAAAACTAACCCTAACCCTAACCACATACCCTAAGCCGTACCCTAACCCTAACCCTAACCCATACGCTACGCCGTTACCCTCACCCGTACCCTAACCCGTATCCTAAGCCGTACCCTAACCCTAACCCTAACCCTAACCTATACCCTACGCCGTACCCTCACCTGTACCCTAACCCGTACCCTAAGCCGTACCCTAACCCTAACCCTAACCCTAACCCCTACCCTACGCCGTACCCTAACCCGTACCCTAACCCGTATCCTAGGCCGTACCCTAACCCTAAACAATACCCTACGCAGTACCCTCACCCGTACCACTCACCCGTAACCTAAGCCGTACCCTAACCCTAACCCTAACCCTAACCCTAACCCTAACCCCTACCCTACGCCGTACCCTCACCCGTACCCTATCCCATACCCTAAGCCGTACCCTAACCCTAACACTAACCCTAACCCTAACCCTAACCCTAAACTACCTTGACTGCTTTTGCCTCCATTAGATTTCCTAAGCACTAGTGTTTTAAGGAACAGGTTAAAAAAGAAAATCCTAAAGTGATTTTTTTATGATGTGTTTATTCTTTATCTTATCCTAGTGACTAAAATCTTCTCCATGGCTGGACCCCAAATAATATTCCTTTACGTGCTAAGTGGTATCTAGAGAGTGGGATAGGTTTAATAAATACCCTAATCCTAACGTGTACCCTAACCCTAACCCATACCCTAACCCTAACGCGTACCCTAACCCTAACCCAAACCCTAACCCTAACACGTACGCTAATCCTAACCCGTACCCTAAACCAATCCCAAACCCTAAAACTAACCCTAACCCTAACCCTAACCCTAACCCATACCCTACGCCGTACCCTCACATGTACCCTAACCGTACCCTAAGCCGTACCCTAACCCTAACCCTAACCCTAACCCATACGCTACGCCGTACCTCACCTGTAACCTAACCGTATCCTAAGCCGTACCCTAACCCTAACCCTAACCCTAACCTATACCCTACGCCGTACCCTCACCTGTACCCTAACCCGTACCCTAAGCCGTACCCTAACCCTAACCCTAACCCTAACCCTAACCCCTACCCTACGCCGTACCCCTAACCCGTACCCTAACCCGTATCCTAAGCCATACCCTAACCCTAACCAATACCCTACGCAGTACCCTCACCCGTACCCTCACCCGTACCCTAAGCCGTACCCTAACCCTAACCCTAACCCTAACCCTAACCCTAACCCCTACCCTACGCCGTAACCCTCACCCGTACCCTATCCCATACCCTAAGCCGTACCCTAACCCTAACACTAACCCTAACCCTCACCTAACCCTAAACTACCCTTGACTGCTTTTGCCTCCATTAGATTTCCTAAGCACTAGTGTTTTAAGGAACAGGTTAAAAAGAAAATCCTAATGTGATTTTTTTATAATGTGTTTATTCTTTATCTTATCCTAGTGACTAAAATCTTCTCCATGGCTGGACCCCAAATAATATTCCTTTACGTGCTAAGTGGTATCTAGAGAGTGGGATAGGTTTAATAAATACCCTAATCCTAACGTGTACCCTAACCCTAACCCATACCCTAACCCTAACGCGTACCCTAACCCTAACCCAAAGCCTAACCCTAACACATACGCTAATCCTAACCCGTACCCTAAACCAATCCCTAACCCTAAAACTAACCCTAACCCTAACCCTAACCCTAACCCATACCCTACGCTGTACCCTCACCCCTAACCCTAACCCTAACCTATACCCTACGCCGTACCCTCACCTGTACCCTAACCCGTACCCTAAGCCGTACCCTAACCCTAACCCTAACCCTAACCCCTACCCTACGCCGTACCCTAACCCGTACCCTAACCCGTATCCTAGGCCGTACCCTAACCCTAACCAATACCCTACGCCGTACCCTCACCCGTACCCTAACCCGTACCCTAAGCCGTACCCTAACCCTAACCCTAACCCTAACCCATACGCTACGCCGTACCCTCACCTGTAACCTAACCCGTATCCTAAGCCGTACCCTAACCGTAACCCTAACACTAAACTATACCCTACGCCGTACCCTCACCTGTACCCTAACCCGTACCCTAAGCCATACCCTAACCCTAACCCTAACCCTAACCCTAACCCTAACCCCTACCCTACGCCGTACCCTAACCCGTACCCTAACCCGTATCCTAAGCCGTACCCTAACCCTAACCAATACCCTATGCAGTACCCTCACCCGTACCCTCACCCGTACCCTAAGCCGTACCCTAACCCTAACCCTAACCCTAACCCCTACCGTACGCCGTACCCTAACCCGTACCCTAACCCGTATCCTAGGCCGTACCCTAACCCTAACCAATACCGTACGCAGTACCCTCACCCGTACCCTCACCCGTAACCTAAGCCGTACCCTAACCCTAACCCTAACCCTAACCCTAACCCCTACCCTACGCCGTACCCTCACCCGTACCCTATCCCATACCCTAAGCCGTACCCTAACCCTAACACTAACCCTAACCCTAACCCTAACCCTAAACTACCCTTGACTGCTTTTGCCTCCATTAGATTTCCTAAGCACTAGTGTTTTAAGGAACAGGTTAAAAAGAAAATCCTAAAGTGATTTTTTTATGATGTGTTTATTCTTTATCTTATCCTAGTGACTAAAATCTTCTCCATGGCTGGACCCCAAATAATATTCCTTTACGTGCTAAGTGGTATCTAGAGAGTGGGATAGGTTTAATAAATACCCTAATCCTAACGTGTACCCTAACCCTAACCCATACCCTAACCCTAACGCTTACCCTAACCCTAACCCAAACCCTAATCCTAACACGTACGCTAATCCTAACCCGTACCCTAAACCAATCCCTAACCCTAAAACTAACCCTAACCCTAACCCTAACCCTAACCTATACCCTACGCCGTACCCTCACCCGTACCCTAACCCGTACCCTAAGCCGTACCCTAACCCTAACCCTAACCCTAACCCTAACACCTACCCTACGCCGTACCCTAACCCGTACCCTAACCCGTATCCTAAGCCGTACCCTAACCCTAACCAATACCCTACGCAGTACCCTCACCCGTACCCTCACCCGTACCCTAAGGCGTACCCTAACCCTAACCCTAACCCTAACCCTAACCCTAACCCCTACCCTACGCCGTACCCTCACCCGTACCCTATCCCATACCCTAAGCCGTACCCTAACCCTAACACTAACCCTAACCCTAACCCTAACCCTAAACTACCCTTGACTGCTTTTGCCTCCATTAGATTTCCTAAGCACTAGTGTTTTAAGGAACAGGTTAAAAAGAAAATCCTAATGTGATTTTTTTATAATGTGTTTATTCTTTATCTTATCCTAGTGACTAAAATCTTCTCCATGGCTGGACCCCAAATAATATTCATTTACGTGCTAAGTGGTATCTAGAGAGTGGGATAGGTTTAATAAATACCCTAATCCTAACGTGTACCCTAACCCTAACCCATACCCTAACCCTAACGCGTACCCTAACCCTAACCCAAACCCTAACCCTAACACGTACGCTAATCCTAACCCGTACCCTAAACCAATCCCTAACCCTAAAACTAACCCTAACCCTAACCCATACCCTAAGCCGTACCCTAACCCTAACCCTAACCCATACGCTACGCCGTACCCTCACCCGTACCCTAACCCGTATCCTAAGCCGTACCCTAACCCTAACCCTAACCCTAACCTATACCCTACGCCGTACCCTCACCTGTACCCTAACCCGTACCCTAAGCCGTACCCTAACCCTAACCCTAACCCTAACCCCTACCCTACGCCGTACCCTAACCCGTACCCTAACCCGTATCCTAGGCCGTACCCTAACCCTAAACAATACCCTACGCAGTACCCTCACCCGTACCCTCACCCGTAACCTAAGCCGTACCCTAACCCTAACCCTAACCCTAACCCTAACCCTAACCCCTACCCTACGCCGTACCCTCACCCGTACCCTATCCCATACCCTAAGCCGTACCCTAACCCTAACACTAACCCTAACCCTAACCCTAACCCTAAACTACCCTTGACTGCTTTTGCCTCCATTAGATTTCCTAAGCACTAGTGTTTTAAGGAACAGGTTAAAAAGAAAATCCTAAAGTGATTTTTTTATGATGTGTTTATTCTTTATCTTATCCTAGTGACTAAAATCTTCTCCATGGCTGGACCCCAAATAATATTCCTTTACGTGCTAAGTGGTATCTAGAGAGTGGGATAGGTTTAATAAATACCCTAATCCTAACGTGTACCCTAACCCTAACCCATACCCTAACCCTAACGCGTACCCTAACCCTAACCCAAACCCTAACCCTAACACGTACGCTAATCCTAACCCGTACCCTAAACCAATCCCTAACCCTAAAACTAACCCTAACCCTAACCCTAACCCTAACCCATACCCTACGCCGTACCCTCACATGTACCCTAACCCGTACCCTAAGCCGTACCCTAACCCTAACCCTAACCCTAACCCATACGCTACGCCGTACCCTCACCTGTAACCTAACCCGTATCCTAAGCCGTACCCTAACCCTAACCCTAACCCTAACCTATACCCTACGCCGTACCCTCACCTGTACCCTAACCCGTACCCTAAGCCGTACCCTAACCCTAACCCTAACCCTAACCCTAACCCCTACCCTACGCCGTACCCTAACCCGTACCCTAACCCGTATCCTAAGCCATACCCTAACCCTAACCAATACCCTACGCAGTACCCTCACCCGTACCCTCACCCGTACCCTAAGCCGTACCCTAACCCTAACCCTAACCCTAACCCTAACCCTAACCCCTACCCTACGCCGTACCCTCACCCGTACCCTATCCCATACCCTAAGCCGTACCCTAACCCTAACACTAACCCTAACCCTCACCCTAACCCTAAACTACCCTTGACTGCTTTTGCCTCCATTAGATTTCCTAAGCACTAGTGTTTTAAGGAACAGGTTAAAAAGAAAATCCTAATGTGATTTTTTTATAATGTGTTTATTCTTTATCTTATCCTAGTGACTAAAATCTTCTCCATGGCTGGACCCCAAATAATATTCCTTTACGTGCTAAGTGGTATCTAGAGAGTGGGATAGGTTTAATAAATACCCTAATCCTAACGTGTACCCTAACCCTAACCCATACCCTAACCCTAACGCGTACCCTAACCCTAACCCAAAGCCTAACCCTAACACATACGCTAATCCTAACCCGTACCCTAAACCAATCCCTAACCCTAAAACTAACCCTAACCCTAACCCTAACCCTAACCCATACCCTACGCTGTACCCTCACCCCTAACCCTAACCCTAACCTATACCCTACGCCGTACCCTCACCTGTACCCTAACCCGTACCCTAAGCCGTACCCTAACCCTAACCCTAACCCTAACCCCTACCCTACGCCGTACCCTAACCCGTACCCTAACCCGTATCCTAGGCCGTACCCTAACCCTAACCAATACCCTACGCAGTACCCTCACCCGTACCCTCACCCGTACCCTAAGCCGTACCCTAACCCTAACCCTAACCCTAACCCTAAACCTAGCCCCTACCCTACACCGTACCCTCACCCGTACCCTATCCCATACCCTAAGCCGTACCCTAACCCTAACACTAACCCTAACCCTAACCCTAACCCTAAACTACCCTTGACTGCTTTTGCCTCCTTTAGATTTCCTAAGCACTAGTGTTTTAAGGAACAGGTTAAAAAGAAAATCCTAAAGTGATTTTTTTATGATGTGTTTATTCTTTATCTTATCCTAGTGACTAAAATCTTCTCCATGGCTGGACCCCAAATAATATTCCTTTACGTGCTAAGTGGTATCTAGAGAGTGGGATAGGTTTAATAAATACCCTAATCCTAACGTGTACCCTAACCCTAACCCATACCGTAACCCTAACGCGTACCCTAACCCTAACCCAAACCCTAACCCTAACACGTACGCTAATCCTAACCCGTACCCTAAACCAATCCCTAACCCTAAAACTAACCCTAACCCTAACCCTAACCCTAACCCATACCCTACGCCGTACCCTCACCCGTACCCTAACCCGTACCCTAAGCCGTACCCTAACCCTAACCCTAACCCTAACCCATACGCTACGCCGTACCCTCACCTGTAACCTAACCCGTATCCTAAGCCGTACCCTAACCGTAACCCTAACACTAAACTATACCCTACGCCGTACCCTCACCTGTACCCTAACCCGTACCCTAAGCCATACCCTAACCCTAACCCTAACCCTAACCCTAACCCTAACCCCTACCCTACGCCGTACCCTAACCCGTACCCTAACCCGTATCCTAAGCCGTACCCTAACCCTAACCAATACCCTATGCAGTACCCTCACCCGTACCCTCACCCGTACCCTAAGCCGTACCCTAACCCTAACCCTAACCCTAACCCCTACCGTACGCCGTACCCTAACCCGTACCCTAACCCGTATCCTAGGCCGTACCCTAACCCTAACCAATACCGTACGCAGTACCCTCACCCGTACCCTCACCCGTAACCTAAGCCGTACCCTAACCCTAACCCTAACCCTAACCCTAACCCCTACCCTACGCCGTACCCTCACCCGTACCCTATCCCATACCCTAAGCCGTACCCTAACCCTAACACTAACCCTAACCCTAACCCTAACCCTAAACTACCCTTGACTGCTTTTGCCTCCATTAGATTTCCTAAGCACTAGTGTTTTAAGGAACAGGTTAAAAAGAAAATCCTAAAGTGATTTTTTTATGATGTGTTTATTCTTTATCTTATCCTAGTGACTAAAATCTTCTCCATGGCTGGACCCCAAATAATATTCCTTTACGTGCTAAGTGGTATCTAGAGAGTGGGATAGGTTTAATAAATACCCTAATCCTAACGTGTACCCTAACCCTAACCCATACCCTAACCCTAACGCTTACCCTAACCCTAACCCAAACCCTAATCCTAACACGTACGCTAATCCTAACCCGTACCCTAAACCAATCCCTAACCCTAAAACTAACCCTAACCCTAACCCTAACCCTAACCTATACCCTACGCCGTACCCTCACCCGTACCCTAACCCGTACCCTAAGCCGTACCCTAACCCTAACCCTAACCCTAACCCTAACACCTACCCTACGCCGTACCCTAACCCGTACCCTAACCCGTATCCTAAGCCGTACCCTAACCCTAACCAATACCCTACGCAGTACCCTCACCCGTACCCTCACCCGTACCCTAAGGCGTACCCTAACCCTAACCCTAACCCTAACCCTAACCCTAACCCCTACCCTACGCCGTACCCTCACCCGTACCCTATCCCATACCCTAAGCCGTACCCTAACCCTAACACTAACCCTAACCCTAACCCTAACCCTAAACTACCCTTGACTGCTTTTGCCTCCATTAGATTTCCTAAGCACTAGTGTTTTAAGGAACAGGTTAAAAAGAAAATCCTAATGTGATTTTTTTATAATGTGTTTATTCTTTATCTTATCCTAGTGACTAAAATCTTCTCCATGGCTGGACCCCAAATAATATTCATTTACGTGCTAAGTGGTATCTAGAGAGTGGGATAGGTTTAATAAATACCCTAATCCTAACGTGTACCCTAACCCTAACCCATACCCTAACCCTAACACGTACCCTAACCCTAACCCAAACCCTAACCCTAACACGTACGCTAATCCTAACCCGTACCCTAAACCAATCCCTAACCCTAAAACTAACCCTAACCCTAACCCATACCCTAAGCCGTACCCTAACCCTAACCCTAACCCATACGCTACGCCGTACCCTCACCCGTACCCTAACCCGTATCCTAAGCCGTACCCTAACCCTAACCCTAACCCTAACCTATACCCTACGCCGTACCCTCACCTGTACCCTAACCCGTACCCTAAGCCGTACCCTAACCCTAACCCTAACCCTAACCCCTACCCTACGCCGTACCCTAACCCGTACCCTAACCCGTATCCTAGGCCGTACCCTAACCCTAAACAATACCCTACGCAGTACCCTCACCCGTACCCTCACCCGTAACCTAAGCCGTACCCTAACCCTAACCCTAACCCTAACCCTAACCCTAACCCCTACCCTACGCCGTACCCTCACCCGTACCCTATCCCATACCCTAAGCCGTACCCTAACCCTAACACTAACCCTAACCCTAACCCTAACCCTAAACTACCCTTGACTGCTTTTGCCTCCATTAGATTTCCTAAGCACTAGTGTTTTAAGGAACAGGTTAAAAAGAAAATCCTAAAGTGATTTTTTTATGATGTGTTTATTCTTTATCTTATCCTAGTGACTAAAATCTTCTCCATGGCTGGACCCCAAATAATATTCCTTTACGTGCTAAGTGGTATCTAGAGAGTGGGATAGGTTTAATAAATACCCTAATCCTAACGTGTACCCTAACCCTAACCCATACCCTAACCCTAACGCGTACCCTAACCCTAACCCAAACCCTAACCCTAACATGTACGCTAATCCTAACCCGTACCCTAAACCAATCCCTAACCCTAAAACTAACCCTAACCCTAACCCTAACCCTAACCCATACCCTACGCCGTACCCTCACATGTACCCTAACCCGTACCCTAAGCCGTACCCTAACCCTAACCCTAACCCTAACCCATACGCTACGCCGTACCCTCACCTGTAACCTAACCCGTATCCTAAGCCGTACCCTAACCCTAACCCTAACCCTAACCTATACCCTACGCCGTACCCTCACCTGTACCCTAACCCGTACCCTAAGCCGTACCCTAACCCTAACCCTAACCCTAACCCTAACCCCTACCCTACGCCGTACCCTAACCCGTACCCTAACCCGTATCCTAAGCCATACCCTAACCCTAACCAATACCCTACGCAGTACCCTCACCCGTACCCTCACCCGTACCCTAAGCCGTACCCTAACCCTAACCCTAACCCTAACCCTAACCCTAACCCCTACCCTACGCCGTACCCTCACCCGTACCCTATCCCATACCCTAAGCCGTACCCTAACCCTAACACTAACCCTAACCCTCACCCTAACCCTAAACTACCCTTGACTGCTTTTGCCTCCATTAGATTTCCTAAGCACTAGTGTTTTAAGGAACAGGTTAAAAAGAAAATCCTAATGTGATTTTTTTATAATGTGTTTATTCTTTATCTTATCCTAGTGACTAAAATCTTCTCCATGGCTGGACCCCAAATAATATTCCTTTACGTGCTAAGTGGTATCTAGAGAGTGGGATAGGTTTAATAAATACCCTAATCCTAACGTGTACCCTAACCCTAACCCATACCCTAACCCTAACGCGTACCCTAACCCTAACCCAAAGCCTAACCCTAACACATACGCTAATCCTAACCCGTACCCTAAACCAATCCCTAACCCTAAAACTAACCCTAACCCTAACCCTAACCCTAACCCATACCCTACGCTGTACCCTCACCCCTAACCCTAACCCTAACCTATACCCTACGCCGTACCCTCACCTGTACCCTAACCCGTACCCTAAGCCGTACCCTAACCCTAACCCTAACCCTAACCCCTACCCTACGCCGTACCCTAACCCGTACCCTAACCCGTATCCTAGGCCGTACCCTAACCCTAACCAATACCCTACGCAGTACCCTCACCCGTACCCTCACCCGTACCCTAAGCCGTACCCTAACCCTAACCCTAACCCTAACCCTAAACCTAGCCCCTACCCTACACCGTACCCTCACCCGTACCCTATCCCATACCCTAAGCCGTACCCTAACCCTAACACTAACCCTAACCCTAACCCTAACCCTAAACTACCCTTGACTGCTTTTGCCTCCTTTAGATTTCCTAAGCACTAGTGTTTTAAGGAACAGGTTAAAAAGAAAATCCTAAAGTGATTTTTTTATGATGTGTTTATTCTTTATCTTATCCTAGTGACTAAAATCTTCTCCATGGCTGGACCCCAAATAATATTCCTTTACGTGCTAAGTGGTATCTAGAGAGTGGGATAGGTTTAATAAATACCCTAATCCTAACGTGTACCCTAACCCTAACCCATACCGTAACCCTAACGCGTACCCTAACCCTAACCCAAACCCTAACCCTAACACGTACGCTAATCCTAACCCGTACCCTAAACCAATCCCTAACCCTAAAACTAACCCTAACCCTAACCCTAACCCTAACCCATACCCTACGCCGTACCCTCACCCGTACCCTAACCCGTACCCTAAGCCGTACCCTAACCCTAACCCTAACCCTAACCCATACGCTACGCCGTACCCTCACCTGTAACCTAACCCGTATCCTAAGCCGTACCCTAACCGTAACCCTAACACTAAACTATACCCTACGCCGTACCCTCACCTGTACCCTAACCCGTACCCTAAGCCATACCCTAACCCTAACCCTAACCCTAACCCTAACCCTAACCCCTACCCTACGCCGTACCCTAACCCGTACCCTAACCCGTATCCTAAGCCGTACCCTAACCCTAACCAATACCCTATGCAGTACCCTCACCCGTACCCTCACCCGTACCCTAAGCCGTACCCTAACCCTAACCCTAACCCTAACCCCTACCGTACGCCGTACCCTAACCCGTACCCTAACCCGTATCCTAGGCCGTACCCTAACCCTAACCAATACCGTACGCAGTACCCTCACCCGTACCCTCACCCGTAACCTAAGCCGTACCCTAACCCTAACCCTAACCCTAACCCTAACCCCTACCCTACGCCGTACCCTCACCCGTACCCTATCCCATACCCTAAGCCGTACCCTAACCCTAACACTAACCCTAACCCTAACCCTAACCCTAAACTACCCTTGACTGCTTTTGCCTCCATTAGATTTCCTAAGCACTAGTGTTTTAAGGAACAGGTTAAAAAGAAAATCCTAAAGTGATTTTTTTATGATGTGTTTATTCTTTATCTTATCCTAGTGACTAAAATCTTCTCCATGGCTGGACCCCAAATAATATTCCTTTACGTGCTAAGTGGTATCTAGAGAGTGGGATAGGTTTAATAAATACCCTAATCCTAACGTGTACCCTAACCCTAACCCATACCCTAACCCTAACGCTTACCCTAACCCTAACCCAAACCCTAATCCTAACACGTACGCTAATCCTAACCCGTACCCTAAACCAATCCCTAACCCTAAAACTAACCCTAACCCTAACCTATACCCTACGCCGTACCCTCACCCGTACCCTAACCCGTACCCTAAGCCGTACCCTAACCCTAACCCTAACCCTAACCCTAACACCTACCCTACGCCGTACCCTAACCCGTACCCTAACCCGTATCCTAAGCCGTACCCTAACCCTAACCAATACCCTACGCAGTACCCTCACCCGTACCCTCACCCGTACCCTAAGGCGTACCCTAACCCTAACCCTAACCCTAACCCTAACCCTAACCCCTACCCTACGCCGTACCCTCACCCGTACCCTATCCCATACCCTAAGCCGTACCCTAACCCTAACACTAACCCTAACCCTAACCCTAACCCTAAACTACCCTTGACTGCTTTTGCCTCCATTAGATTTCCTAAGCACTAGTGTTTTAAGGAACAGGTTAAAAAGAAAATCCTAATGTGATTTTTTTATAATGTGTTTATTCTTTATCTTATCCTAGTGACTAAAATCTTCTCCATGGCTGGACCCCAAATAATATTCATTTACGTGGTAAGTGGTATCTAGAGAGTGGGATAGGTTTAATAAATACCCTAATCCTAACGTGTACCCTAACCCTAACCCATACCCTAACCCTAACGCGTACCCTAACCCTAACCCAAACCCTAACCCTAACACGTACGCTAATCCTAACCCGTACCCTAAACCAATCCCTAACCCTAAAACTAACCCTAACCCTAACCCATACCCTAAGCCGTACCCTAACCCTAACCCTAACCCATACGCTACGCCGTACCCTCACCCGTACCCTAACCCGTATCCTAAGCCGTACCCTAACCCTAACCCTAACCCTAACCTATACCCTACGCCGTACCCTCACCTGTACCCTAACCCGTACCCTAAGCCGTACCCTAACCCTAACCCTAACCCTAACCCCTACCCTACGCCGTACCCTAACCCGTACCCTAACCCGTATCCTAGGCCGTACCCTAACCCTAAACAATACCCTACGCAGTACCCTCACCCGTACCCTCACCCGTAACCTAAGCCGTACCCTAACCCTAACCCTAACCCTAACCCTAACCCTAACCCCTACCCTACGCCGTACCCTCACCCGTACCCTATCCCATACCCTAAGCCGTACCCTAACCCTAACACTAACCCTAACCCTAACCCTAACCCTAAACTACCCTTGACTGCTTTTGCCTCCATTAGATTTCCTAAGCACTAGTGTTTTAAGGAACAGGTTAAAAAGAAAATCCTAAAGTGATTTTTTTATGATGTGTTTATTCTTTATCTTATCCTAGTGACTAAAATCTTCTCCATGGCTGGACCCCAAATAATATTCCTTTACGTGCTAAGTGGTATCTAGAGAGTGGGATAGGTTTAATAAATACCCTAATCCTAACGTGTACCCTAACCCTAACCCATACCCTAACCCTAACGCGTACCCTAACCCTAACCCAAACCCTAACCCTAACACGTACGCTAATCCTAACCCGTACCCTAAACCAATCCCTAACCCTAAAACTAACCCTAACCCTAACCCTAACCCTAACCCATACCCTACGCCGTACCCTCACATGTACCCTAACCCGTACCCTAAGCCGTACCCTAACCCTAACCCTAACCCTAACCCATACGCTACGCCGTACCCTCACCTGTAACCTAACCCGTATCCTAAGCCGTACCCTAACCCTAACCCTAACCCTAACCTACTACCCTACGCCGTACCCTCACCTGTACCCTAACCCGTACCCTAAGCCGTACCCTAACCCTAACCCTAACCCTAACCCTAACCCCCTACCCTACGCCGTACCCTAACCCGTACCCTAACCCGTATCCTAAGCCATACCCTAACCCTAACCAATACCCTACGCAGTACCCTCACCCGTACCCTCACCCGTACCCTAAGCCGTACCCTAACCCTAACCCTAACCCTAACCCTAACCCTAACCCCTACCCTACGCCGTACCCTCACCCGTACCCTATCCCATACCCTAAGCCGTACCCTAACCCTAACACTAACCCTAACCCTCACCCTAACCCTAAACTACCCTTGACTGCTTTTGCCTCCATTAGATTTCCTAAGCACTAGTGTTTTAAGGAACAGGTTAAAAAGAAAATCCTAATGTGATTTTTTTATAATGTGTTTATTCTTTATCTTATCCTAGTGACTAAAATCTTCTCCATGGCTGGACCCCAAATAATATTCCTTTACGTGCTAAGTGGTATCTAGAGAGTGGGATAGGTTTAATAAATACCCTAATCCTAACGTGTACCCTAACCCTAACCCATACCCTAACCCTAACGCGTACCCTAACCCTAACCCAAAGCCTAACCCTAACACATACGCTAATCCTAACCCGTACCCTAAACCAATCCCTAACCCTAAAACTAACCCTAACCCTAACCCTAACCCTAACCCATACCCTACGCTGTACCCTCACCCCTAACCCTAACCCTAACCTATACCCTACGCCGTACCCTCACCTGTACCCTAACCCGTACCCTAAGCCGTACCCTAACCCTAACCCTAACCCTAACCCCTACCCTACGCCGTACCCTAACCCGTACCCTAACCCGTATCCTAGGCCGTACCCTAACCCTAACCAATACCCTACGCAGTACCCTCACCCGTACCCTCACCCGTACCCTAAGCCGTACCCTAACCCTAACCCTAACCCTAACCCTAAACCTAGCCCCTACCCTACACCGTACCCCACCCGTACCCTATCCCATACCCTAAGCCGTACCCTAACCCTAACACTAACCCTAACCCTAACCCCTAACCCTAAACTACCCTTGACTGCTTTTGCCTCCTTTAGATTTCCTAAGCACTAGTGTTTTAAGGAACAGGTTAAAAAGAAAATCCTAAAGTGATTTTTTTATGATGTGTTTATTCTTTATCTTATCCTAGTGACTAAAATCTTCTCCATGGCTGGACCCCAAATAATATTCCTTTACGTGCTAAGTGGTATCTAGAGAGTGGGATAGGTTTAATAAATACCCTAATCCTAACGTGTACCCTAACCCTAACCCATACCGTAACCCTAACGCGTACCCTAACCCTAACCCAAACCCTAACCCTAACACGTACGCTAATCCTAACCCGTACCCTAAACCATCCCTAACCCTAAAACTAACCCTAACCCTAACCCTAACCCTAACCCATACCCTACGCCGTACCCTCACCCGTACCCTAACCCGTACCCTAAGCCGTACCCTAACCCTAACCCTAACCCTAACCCATACGCTACGCCGTACCCTCACCTGTAACCTAACCCGTATCCTAAGCCGTACCCTAACCGTAACCCTAACACTAAACTATACCCTACGCCGTACCCTCACCTGTACCCTAACCCGCTACCCTAAGCCATACCCTAACCCTAACCCTAACCCTAACCCTAACCCTAACCCCTACCCCTACGCCGTACCCTAACCCGTACCCTAACCCGTATCCTAAGCCGTACCCTAACCTAACCAATACCCTATGCAGTACCTCACCCGTACCCTCACCCGTACCCTAAGCCGTACCCTAACCCTAACCCTAACCCTAACCCCTACCGTACGCCGTACCCTAACCCGTACCCTAACCCGTATCCTAGGCCGTACCCTAACCCTAACCAATACCGTACGCAGTACCCTCACCCGTACCCTCACCCGTAACCTAAGCCGTACCCTAACCCTAACCCTAACCCTAACCCTAACCCCTACCCTACGCCGTACCCTCACCCGTACCCTATCCCATACCCTAAGCCGTACCCTAACCCTAACACTAACCCTAACCCTAACCCTAACCCTAAACTACCCTTGACTGCTTTTGCCTCCATTAGATTTCCTAAGCACTAGTGTTTTAAGGAACAGGTTAAAAAGAAAATCCTAAAGTGATTTTTTTATGATGTGTTTATTCTTTATCTTATCCTAGTGACTAAAATCTTCTCCATGGCTGGACCCCAAATAATATTCCTTTACGTGCTAAGTGGTATCTAGAGAGTGGGATAGGTTTAATAAATACCCTAATCCTAACGTGTACCCTAACCCTAACCCATACCCTAACCCTAACGCTTACCCTAACCCTAACCCAAACCCTAATCCTAACACGTACGCTAATCCTAACCCGTACCCTAAACCAATCCCTAACCCTAAAACTAACCCTAACCCTAACCCTAACCCTAACCTATACCCTACGCCGTACCCTCACCCGTACCCTAACCCGTACCCTAAGCCGTACCCTAACCCTAACCCTAACCCTAACCCTAACACCTACCCTACGCCGTACCCTAACCCGTACCCTAACCCGTATCCTAAGCCGTACCCTAACCCTAACCAATACCCTACGCAGTACCCTCACCCGTACCCTCACCCGTACCCTAAGGCGTACCCTAACCCTAACCCTAACCCTAACCCTAACCCTAACCCCTACCCTACGCCGTACCCTCACCCGTACCCTATCCCATACCCTAAGCCGTACCCTAACCCTAACACTAACCCTAACCCTAACCCTAACCCTAAACTACCCTTGACTGCTTTTGCCTCCATTAGATTTCCTAAGCACTAGTGTTTTAAGGAACAGGTTAAAAAGAAAATCCTAATGTGATTTTTTTATAATGTGTTTATTCTTTATCTTATCCTAGTGACTAAAATCTTCTCCATGGCTGGACCCCAAATAATATTCATTTACGTGCTAAGTGGTATCTAGAGAGTGGGATAGGTTTAATAAATACCCTAATCCTAACGTGTACCCTAACCCTAACCCATACCCTAACCCTAACGCGTACCCTAACCCTAACCCAAACCCTAACCCTAACACGTACGCTAATCCTAACCCGTACCCTAAACCAATCCCTAACCCTAAAACTAACCCTAACCCTAACCCATACCCTAAGCCGTACCCTAACCCTAACCCTAACCCATACGCTACGCCGTACCCTCACCCGTACCCTAACCCGTATCCTAAGCCGTACCCTAACCCTAACCCTAACCCTAACCTATACCCTACGCCGTACCCTCACCTGTACCCTAACCCGTACCCTAAGCCGTACCCTAACCCTAACCCTAACCCTAACCCCTACCCTACGCCGTACCCTAACCCGTACCCTAACCCGTATCCTAGGCCGTACCCTAACCCTAAACAATACCCTACGCAGTACCCTCACCCGTACCCTCACCCGTAACCTAAGCCGTACCCTAACCCTAACCCTAACCCTAACCCTAACCCTAACCCCTACCCTACGCCGTACCCTCACCCGTACCCTATCCCATACCCTAAGCCGTACCCTAACCCTAACACTAACCCTAACCCTAACCCTAACCCTAAACTACCCTTGACTGCTTTTGCCTCCATTAGATTTCCTAAGCACTAGTGTTTTAAGGAACAGGTTAAAAAGAAAATCCTAAAGTGATTTTTTTATGATGTGTTTATTCTTTATCTTATCCTAGTGACTAAAATCTTCTCCATGGCTGGACCCCAAATAATATTCCTTTACGTGCTAAGTGGTATCTAGAGAGTGGGATAGGTTTAATAAATACCCTAATCCTAACGTGTACCCTAACCCTAACCCATACCCTAACCCTAACGCGTACCCTAACCCTAACCCAAACCCTAACCCTAACACGTACGCTAATCCTAACCCGTACCCTAAACCAATCCCTAACCCTAAAACTAACCCTAACCCTAACCCTAACCCTAACCCATACCCTACGCCGTACCCTCACATGTACCCTAACCCGTACCCTAAGCCGTACCCTAACCCTAACCCTAACCCTAACCCATACGCTACGCCGTACCCTCACCTGTAACCTAACCCGTATCCTAAGCCGTACCCTAACCCTAACCCTAACCCTAACCTATACCCTACGCCGTACCCTCACCTGTACCCTAACCCGTACCCTAAGCCGTACCCTAACCCTAACCCTAACCCTAACCCTAACCCCTACCCTACGCCGTACCCTAACCCGTACCCTAACCCGTATCCTAAGCCATACCCTAACCCTAACCAATACCCTACGCAGTACCCTCACCCGTACCCTCACCCGTACCCTAAGCCGTACCCTAACCCTAACCCTAACCCTAACCCTAACCCTAACCCCTACCCTACGCCGTACCCTCACCCGTACCCTATCCCATACCCTAAGCCGTACCCTAACCCTAACACTAACCCTAACCCTCACCCTAACCCTAAACTACCCTTGACTGCTTTTGCCTCCATTAGATTTCCTAAGCACTAGTGTTTTAAGGAACAGGTTAAAAAGAAAATCCTAATGTGATTTTTTTATAATGTGTTTATTCTTTATCTTATCCTAGTGACTAAAATCTTCTCCATGGCTGGACCCCAAATAATATTCCTTTACGTGCTAAGTGGTATCTAGAGAGTGGGATAGGTTTAATAAATACCCTAATCCTAACGTGTACCCTAACCCTAACCCATACCCTAACCCTAACGCGTACCCTAACCCTAACCCAAAGCCTAACCCTAACACATACGCTAATCCTAACCCGTACCCTAAACCAATCCCTAACCCTAAAACTAACCCTAACCCTAACCCTAACCCTAACCCATACCCTACGCTGTACCCTCACCCCTAACCCTAACCCTAACCTATACCCTACGCCGTACCCTCACCTGTACCCTAACCCGTACCCTAAGCCGTACCCTAACCCTAACCCTAACCCTAACCCCTACCCTACGCCGTACCCTAACCCGTACCCTAACCCGTATCCTAGGCCGTACCCTAACCCTAACCAATACCCTATGCAGTACCCTCACCCGTACCCTCACCCGTACCCTAAGCCGTACCCTAACCCTAACCCTAACCCTAACCCTAAACCTAGCCCCTACCCTACACCGTACCCTCACCCGTACCCTATCCCATACCCTAAGCCGTACCCTAACCCTAACACTAACCCTAACCCTAACCCTAACCCTAAACTACCCTTGACTGCTTTTGCCTCCTTTAGATTTCCTAAGCACTAGTGTTTTAAGGAACAGGTTAAAAAGAAAATCCTAAAGTGATTTTTTTATGATGTGTTTATTCTTTATCTTATCCTAGTGACTAAAATCTTCTCCATGGCTGGACCCCAAATAATATTCCTTTACGTGCTAAGTGGTATCTAGAGAGTGGGATAGGTTTAATAAATACCCTAATCCTAACGTGTACCCTAACCCTAACCCATACCGTAACCCTAACGCGTACCCTAACCCTAACCCAAACCCTAACCCTAACACGTACGCTAATCCTAACCCGTACCCTAAACCAATCCCTAACCCTAAAACTAACCCTAACCCTAACCCTAACCCTAACCCATACCCTACGCCGTACCCTCACCCGTACCCTAACCCGTACCCTAAGCCGTACCCTAACCCTAACCCTAACCCTAACCCATACGCTACGCCGTACCCTCACCTGTAACCTAACCCGTATCCTAAGCCGTACCCTAACCGTAACCCTAACACTAAACTATACCCTACGCCGTACCCTCACCTGTACCCTAACCCGTACCCTAAGCCATACCCTAACCCTAACCCTAACCCTAACCCTAACCCTAACCCCTACCCTACGCCGTACCCTAACCCGTACCCTAACCCGTATCCTAAGCCGTACCCTAACCCTAACCAATACCCTATGCAGTACCCTCACCCGTACCCTCACCCGTACCCTAAGCCGTACCCTAACCCTAACCCTAACCCTAACCCCTACCGTACGCCGTACCCTAACCCGTACCCTAACCCGTATCCTAGGCCGTACCCTAACCCTAACCAATAC
Source organism: Eubalaena glacialis (assembly GCF_028564815.1). Lineage (NCBI taxonomy): Eukaryota > Metazoa > Chordata > Mammalia > Artiodactyla > Balaenidae > Eubalaena > Eubalaena glacialis. Next base: position 75,919 of record NW_026871381.1, on the reverse strand, counting down.
CGTACGCAGTACCCTCACCCGTACCCTCACCCGTAACCTAAGCCGTACCCTAACCCTAACCCTAACCCTAACCCTAACCCCTACCCTACGCCGTACCCTCACCCGTACCCTATCCCATACCCTAAGCCGTACCCTAACCCTAACACTAACCCTAACCCTAACCCTAACCCTAAACTACCCTTGACTGCTTTTGCCTCCATTAGATTTCCTAAGCACTAGTGTTTTAAGGAACAGGTTAAAAAGAAAATCCTAAAGTGATTTTTTTATGATGTGTTTATTCTTTATCTTATCCTAGTGACTAAAATCTTCTCCATGGCTGGACCCCAAATAATATTCCTTTACGTGCTAAGTGGTATCTAGAGAGTGGGATAGGTTTAATAAATACCCTAATCCTAACGTGTACCCTAACCCTAACCCATACCCTAACCCTAACGCTTACCCTAACCCTAACCCAAACCCTAATCCTAACACGTACGCTAATCCTAACCCGTACCCTAAACCAATCCCTAACCCTAAAACTAACCCTAACCCTAACCCTAACCCTAACCTATACCCTACGCCGTACCCTCACCCGTACCCTAACCCGTACCCTAAGCCGTACCCTAACCCTAACCCTAACCCTAACCCTAACACCTACCCTACGCCGTACCCTAACCCGTACCCTAACCCGTATCCTAAGCCGTACCCTAACCCTAACCAATACCCTACGCAGTACCCTCACCCGTACCCTCACCCGTACCCTAAGGCGTACCCTAACCCTAACCCTAACCCTAACCCTAACCCTAACCCCTACCCTACGCCGTACCCTCACCCGTACCCTATCCCATACCCTAAGCCGTACCCTAACCCTAACACTAACCCTAACCCTAACCCTAACCCTAAACTACCCTTGACTGCTTTTGCCTCCATTAGATTTCCTAAGCACTAGTGTTTTAAGGAACAGGTTAAAAAGAAAATCCTAATGTGATTTTTTTATAATGTGTTTATTCTTTATCTTATCCTAGTGACTAAAATCTTCTCCATGGCTGGACCCCAAATAATATTCATTTACGTGCTAAGTGGTATCTAGAGAGTGGGATAGGTTTAATAAATACCCTAATCCTAACGTGTACCCTAACCCTAACCCATACCCTAACCCTAACGCGTACCCTAACCCTAACCCAAACCCTAACCCTAACACGTACGCTAATCCTAACCCGTACCCTAAACCAATCCCTAACCCTAAAACTAACCCTAACCCTAACCCATACCCTAAGCCGTACCCTAACCCTAACCCTAACCCATACGCTACGCCGTACCCTCACCCGTACCCTCACCCGTAACCTAAGCCGTACCCTAACCCTAACCCTAACCCTAACCCTAACCCTAACCCCTACCCTACGCCGTACCCTCACCCGTACCCTATCCCATACCCTAAGCCGTACCCTAACCCTAACACTAACCCTAACCCTAACCCTAACCCTAAACTACCCTTGACTGCTTTTGCCTCCATTAGATTTCCTAAGCACTAGTGTTTTAAGGAACAGGTTAAAAAGAAAATCCTAAAGTGATTTTTTTATGATGTGTTTATTCTTTATCTTATCCTAGTGACTAAAATCTTCTCCATGGCTGGACCCCAAATAATATTCCTTTACGTGCTAAGTGGTATCTAGAGAGTGGGATAGGTTTAATAAATACCCTAATCCTAACGTGTACCCTAACCCTAACCCATACCCTAACCCTAACGCGTACCCTAACCCTAACCCAAACCCTAACCCTAACACGTACGCTAATCCTAACCCGTACCCTAAACCAATCCCTAACCCTAAAACTAACCCTAACCCTAACCCTAACCCTAACCCATACCCTACGCCGTACCCTCACATGTACCCTAACCCATACCCTAAGCCGTACCTTAACCCTAACCCTAACCCTAACCCATACGCTACGCCGTACCCTCACCTGTAACCTAACCCGTATCCTAAGCCGTACCCTAACCCTAACCCTAACCCTAACCTATACCCTACGCCGTACCCTCACCTGTACCCTAACCCGTACCCTAAGCCGTACCCTAACCCTAACCCTAACCCTAACCCTAACCCCTACCCTACGCCGTACCCTAACCCGTACCCTAACCCGTATCCTAAGCCATACCCTAACCCTAACCAATACCCTACGCAGTACCCTCACCCGTACCCTCACCCGTACCCTAAGCCGTACCCTAACCCTAACCCTAACCCTAACCCTAACCCTAACCCCTACCCTACGCCGTACCCTCACCCGTACCCTATCCCATACCCTAAGCCGTACCCTAACCCTAACACTAACCCTAACCCTCACCCTAACCCTAAACTACCCTTGACTGCTTTTGCCTCCATTAGATTTCCTAAGCACTAGTGTTTTAAGGAACAGGTTAAAAAGAAAATCCTAATGTGATTTTTTTATAATGTGTTTATTCTTTATCTTATCCTAGTGACTAAAATCTTCTCCATGGCTGGACCCCAAATAATATTCCTTTACGTGCTAAGTGGTATCTAGAGAGTGGGATAGGTTTAATAAATACCCTAATCCTAACGTGTACCCTAACCCTAACCCATACCCTAACCCTAACGCGTACCCTAACCCTAACCCAAAGCCTAACCCTAACACATACGCTAATCCTAACCCGTACCCTAAACCAATCCCTAACCCTAAAACTAACCCTAACCCTAACCCTAACCCTAACCCATACCCTACGCTGTACCCTCACCCCTAACCCTAACCCTAACCTATACCCTACGCCGTACCCTCACCTGTACCCTAACCCGTACCCTAAGCCGTACCCTAACCCTAACCCTAACCCTAACCCCTACCCTACGCCGTACCCTAACCCGTACCCTAACCCGTATCCTAGGCCGTACCCTAACCCTAACCAATACCCTACGCAGTACCCTCACCCGTACCCTCACCCGTACCCTAAGCCGTACCCTAACCCTAACCCTAACCCTAACCCTAAACCTAGCCCCTACCCTACACCGTACCCTCACCCGTACCCTATCCCATACCCTAAGCCGTACCCTAACCCTAACACTAACCCTAACCCTAACCCTAACCCTAAACTACCCTTGACTGCTTTTGCCTCCTTTAGATTTCCTAAGCACTAGTGTTTTAAGGAACAGGTTAAAAAGAAAATCCTAAAGTGATTTTTTTATGATGTGTTTATTCTTTATCTTATCCTAGTGACTAAAATCTTCTCCATGGCTGGACCCCAAATAATATTCCTTTACGTGCTAAGTGGTATCTAGAGAGTGGGATAGGTTTAATAAATACCCTAATCCTAACGTGTACCCTAACCCTAACCCATACCGTAACCCTAACGCGTACCCTAACCCTAACCCAAACCCTAACCCTAACACGTACGCTAATCCTAACCCGTACCCTAAACCAATCCCTAACCCTAAAACTAACCCTAACCCTAACCCTAACCCTAACCCATACCCTACGCCGTACCCTCACCCGTACCCTAACCCGTACCCTAAGCCGTACCCTAACCCTAACCCTAACCCTAACCCATACGCTACGCCGTACCCTCACCTGTAACCTAACCCGTATCCTAAGCCGTACCCTAACCGTAACCCTAACACTAAACTATACCCTACGCCGTACCCTCACCCGTACCCTCACCCGTACCCTAAGCCGTACCCTAACCCTAACCCTAACCCTAACCCCTACCGTACGCCGTACCCTAACCCGTACCCTAACCCGTATCCTAGGCCGTACCCTAACCCTAACCAATACCGTACGCAGTACCCTCACCCGTACCCTCACCCGTAACCTAAGCCGTACCCTAACCCTAACCCTAACCCTAACCCTAACCCCTACCCTACGCCGTACCCTCACCCGTACCCTATCCCATACCCTAAGCCGTACCCTAACCCTAACACTAACCCTAACCCTAACCCTAACCCTAAACTACCCTTGACTGCTTTTGCCTCCATTAGATTTCCTAAGCACTAGTGTTTTAAGGAACAGGTTAAAAAGAAAATCCTAAAGTGATTTTTTTATGATGTGTTTATTCTTTATCTTATCCTAGTGACTAAAATCTTCTCCATGGCTGGACCCCAAATAATATTCCTTTACGTGCTAAGTGGTATCTAGAGAGTGGGATAGGTTTAATAAATACCCTAATCCTAACGTGTACCCTAACCCTAACCCATACCCTAACCCTAACGCTTACCCTAACCCTAACCCAAACCCTAATCCTAACACGTACGCTAATCCTAACCCGTACCCTAAACCAATCCCTAACCCTAAAACTAACCCTAACCCTAACCCTAACCCTAACCTATACCCTACGCCGTACCCTCACCCGTACCCTAACCCGTACCCTAAGCCGTACCCTAACCCTAACCCTAACCCTAACCCTAACACCTACCCTACGCCGTACCCTAACCCGTACCCTAACCCGTATCCTAAGCCGTACCCTAACCCTAACCAATACCCTACGCAGTACCCTCACCCGTACCCTCACCCGTACCCTAAGGCGTACCCTAACCCTAACCCTAACCCTAACCCTAACCCTAACCCCTACCCTACGCCGTACCCTCACCCGTACCCTATCCCATACCCTAAGCCGTACCCTAACCCTAACACTAACCCTAACCCTAACCCTAACCCTAAACTACCCTTGACTGCTTTTGCCTCCATTAGATTTCCTAAGCACTAGTGTTTTAAGGAACAGGTTAAAAAGAAAATCCTAATGTGATTTTTTTATAATGTGTTTATTCTTTATCTTATCCTAGTGACTAAAATCTTCTCCATGGCTGGACCCCAAATAATATTCATTTACGTGCTAAGTGGTATCTAGAGAGTGGGATAGGTTTAATAAATACCCTAATCCTAACGTGTACCCTAACCCTAACCCATACCCTAACCCTAACGCGTACCCTAACCCTAACCCAAACCCTAACCCTAACACGTACGCTAATCCTAACCCGTACCCTAAACCAATCCCTAACCCTAAAACTAACCCTAACCCTAACCCATACCCTAAGCCGTACCCTAACCCTAACCCTAACCCATACGCTACGCCGTACCCTCACCCGTACCCTAACCCGTATCCTAAGCCGTACCCTAACCCTAACCCTAACCCTAACCTATACCCTACGCCGTACCCTCACCTGTACCCTAACCCGTACCCTAAGCCGTACCCTAACCCTAACCCTAACCCTAACCCCTACCCTACGCCGTACCCTAACCCGTACCCTAACCCGTATCCTAGGCCGTACCCTAACCCTAAACAATACCCTACGCAGTACCCTCACCCGTACCCTCACCCGTAACCTAAGCCGTACCCTAACCCTAACCCTAACCCTAACCCTAACCCTAACCCCTACCCTACGCCGTACCCTCACCCGTACCCTATCCCATACCCTAAGCCGTACCCTAACCCTAACACTAACCCTAACCCTAACCCTAACCCTAAACTACCCTTGACTGCTTTTGCCTCCATTAGATTTCCTAAGCACTAGTGTTTTAAGGAACAGGTTAAAAAGAAAATCCTAAAGTGATTTTTTTATGATGTGTTTATTCTTTATCTTATCCTAGTGACTAAAATCTTCTCCATGGCTGGACCCCAAATAATATTCCTTTACGTGCTAAGTGGTATCTAGAGAGTGGGATAGGTTTAATAAATACCCTAATCCTAACGTGTACCCTAACCCTAACCCATACCCTAACCCTAACGCGTACCCTAACCCTAACCCAAACCCTAACCCTAACACGTACGCTAATCCTAACCCGTACCCTAAACCAATCCCTAACCCTAAAACTAACCCTAACCCTAACCCTAACCCTAACCCATACCCTACGCCATACCCTCACATGTACCCTAACCCGTACCCTAAGCCGTACCCTAACCCTAACCCTAACCCTAACCCATACGCTACGCCGTACCCTCACCTGTAACCTAACCCGTATCCTAAGCCGTACCCTAACCCTAACCCTAACCCTAACCTATACCCTACGCCGTACCCTCACCTGTACCCTAACCCGTACCCTAAGCCGTACCCTAACCCTAACCCTAACCCTAACCCTAACCCCTACCCTACGCCGTACCCTAACCCGTACCCTAACCCGTATCCTAAGCCATACCCTAACCCTAACCAATACCCTACGCAGTACCCTCACCCGTACCCTCACCCGTACCCTAAGCCGTACCCTAACCCTAACCCTAACCCTAACCCTAACCCTAACCCCTACCCTACGCCGTACCCTCACCCGTACCCTATCCCATACCCTAAGCCGTACCCTAACCCTAACACTAACCCTAACCCTCACCCTAACCCTAAACTACCCTTGACTGCTTTTGCCTCCATTAGATTTCCTAAGCACTAGTGTTTTAAGGAACAGGTTAAAAAGAAAATCCTAATGTGATTTTTTTATAATGTGTTTATTCTTTATCTTATCCTAGTGACTAAAATCTTCTCCATGGCTGGACCCCAAATAATATTCCTTTACGTGCTAAGTGGTATCTAGAGAGTGGGATAGGTTTAATAAATACCCTAATCCTAACGTGTACCCTAACCCTAACCCATACCCTAACCCTAACGCATACCCTAACCCTAACCCAAAGCCTAACCCTAACACATACGCTAATCCTAACCCGTACCCTAAACCAATCCCTAACCCTAAAACTAACCCTAACCCTAACCCTAACCCTAACCCATACCCTACGCTGTACCCTCACCCCTAACCCTAACCCTAACCTATACCCTACGCCGTACCCTCACCTGTACCCTAACCCGTACCCTAAGCCGTACCCTAACCCTAACCCTAACCCTAACCCCTACCCTACGCCGTACCCTAACCCGTACCCTAACCCGTATCCTAGGCCGTACCCTAACCCTAACCAATACCCTACGCAGTACCCTCACCCGTACCCTCACCCGTACCCTAAGCCGTACCCTAACCCTAACCCTAACCCTAACCCTAAACCTAGCCCCTACCCTACACCGTACCCTCACCCGTACCCTATCCCATACCCTAAGCCGTACCCTAACCCTAACACTAACCCTAACCCTAACCCTAACCCTAAACTACCCTTGACTGCTTTTGCCTCCTTTAGATTTCCTAAGCACTAGTGTTTTAAGGAACAGGTTAAAAAGAAAATCCTAAAGTGATTTTTTTATGATGTGTTTATTCTTTATCTTATCCTAGTGACTAAAATCTTCTCCATGGCTGGACCCCAAATAATATTCCTTTACGTGCTAAGTGGTATCTAGAGAGTGGGATAGGTTTAATAAATACCCTAATCCTAACGTGTACCCTAACCCTAACCCATACCGTAACCCTAACGCGTACCCTAACCCTAACCCAAACCCTAACCCTAACACGTACGCTAATCCTAACCCGTACCCTAAACCAATCCCTAACCCTAAAACTAACCCTAACCCTAACCCTAACCCTAACCCATACCCTACGCCGTACCCTCACCCGTACCCTAACCCGTACCCTAAGCCGTACCCTAACCCTAACCCTAACCCTAACCCATACGCTACGCCGTACCCTCACCTGTAACCTAACCCGTATCCTAAGCCGTACCCTAACCGTAACCCTAACACTAAACTATACCCTACGCCGTACCCTCACCTGTACCCTAACCCGTACCCTAAGCCATACCCTAACCCTAACCCTAACCCTAACCCTAACCCTAACCCCTACCCTACGCCGTACCCTAACCCGTACCCTAACCCGTATCCTAAGCCGTACCCTAACCCTAACCAATACCCTATGCAGTACCCTCACCCGTACCCTCACCCGTACCCTAAGCCGTACCCTAACCCTAACCCTAACCCTAACCCCTACCGTACGCCGTACCCTAACCCGTACCCTAACCCGTATCCTAGGCCGTACCCTAACCCTAACCAATACCGTACGCAGTACCCTCACCCGTACCCTCACCCGTAACCTAAGCCGTACCCTAACCCTAACCCTAACCCTAACCCTAACCCCTACCCTACGCCGTACCCTCACCCGTACCCTATCCCATACCCTAAGCCGTACCCTAACCCTAACACTAACCCTAACCCTAACCCTAACCCTAAACTACCCTTGACTGCTTTTGCCTCCATTAGATTTCCTAAGCACTAGTGTTTTAAGGAACAGGTTAAAAAGAAAATCCTAAAGTGATTTTTTTATGATGTGTTTATTCTTTATCTTATCCTAGTGACTAAAATCTTCTCCATGGCTGGACCCCAAATAATATTCCTTTACGTGCTAAGTGGTATCTAGAGAGTGGGATAGGTTTAATAAATACCCTAATCCTAACGTGTACCCTAACCCTAACCCATACCCTAACCCTAACGCTTACCCTAACCCTAACCCAAACCCTAATCCTAACACGTACGCTAATCCTAACCCGTACCCTAAACCAATCCCTAACCCTAAAACTAACCCTAACCCTAACCCTAACCCTAACCTATACCCTACGCCGTACCCTCACCCGTACCCTAACCCGTACCCTAAGCCGTACCCTAACCCTAACCCTAACCCTAACCCTAACACCTACCCTACGCCGTACCCTAACCCGTACCCTAACCCGTATCCTAAGCCGTACCCTAACCCTAACCAATACCCTACGCAGTACCCTCACCCGTACCCTCACCCGTACCCTAAGGCGTACCCTAACCCTAACCCTAACCCTAACCCTAACCCTAACCCCTACCCTACGCCGTACCCTCACCCGTACCCTATCCCATACCCTAAGCCGTACCCTAACCCTAACACTAACCCTAACCCTAACCCTAACCCTAAACTACCCTTGACTGCTTTTGCCTCCATTAGATTTCCTAAGCACTAGTGTTTTAAGGAACAGGTTAAAAAGAAAATCCTAATGTGATTTTTTTATAATGTGTTTATTCTTTATCTTATCCTAGTGACTAAAATCTTCTCCATGGCTGGACCCCAAATAATATTCATTTACGTGCTAAGTGGTATCTAGAGAGTGGGATAGGTTTAATAAATACCCTAATCCTAACGTGTACCCTAACCCTAACCCATACCCTAACCCTAACGCGTACCCTAACCCTAACCCAAACCCTAACCCTAACACGTACGCTAATCCTAACCCGTACCCTAAACCAATCCCTAACCCTAAAACTAACCCTAACCCTAACCCATACCCTAAGCCGTACCCTAACCCTAACCCTAACCCATACGCTACGCCGTACCCTCACCCGTACCCTAACCCGTATCCTAAGCCGTACCCTAACCCTAACCCTAACCCTAACCTATACCCTACGCCGTACCCTCACCTGTACCCTAACCCGTACCCTAAGCCGTACCCTAACCCTAACCCTAACCCTAACCCCTACCCTACGCCGTACCCTAACCCGTACCCTAACCCGTATCCTAGGCCGTACCCTAACCCTAAACAATACCCTACGCAGTACCCTCACCCGTACCCTCACCCGTAACCTAAGCCGTACCCTAACCCTAACCCTAACCCTAACCCTAACCCTAACCCCTACCCTACGCCGTACCCTCACCCGTACCCTATCCCATACCCTAAGCCGTACCCTAACCCTAACACTAACCCTAACCCTAACCCTAACCCTAAACTACCCTTGACTGCTTTTGCCTCCATTAGATTTCCTAAGCACTAGTGTTTTAAGGAACAGGTTAAAAAGAAAATCCTAAAGTGATTTTTTTATGATGTGTTTATTCTTTATCTTATCCTAGTGACTAAAATCTTCTCCATGGCTGGACCCCAAATAATATTCCTTTACGTGCTAAGTGGTATCTAGAGAGTGGGATAGGTTTAATAAATACCCTAATCCTAACGTGTACCCTAACCCTAACCCATACCCTAACCCTAACGCGTACCCTAACCCTAACCCAAACCCTAACCCTAACACGTACGCTAATCCTAACCCGTACCCTAAACCAATCCCTAACCCTAAAACTAACCCTAACCCTAACCCTAACCCTAACCCATACCCTACGCCGTACCCTCACATGTACCCTAACCCGTACCCTAAGCCGTACCCTAACCCTAACCCTAACCCTAACCCATACGCTACGCCGTACCCTCACCTGTAACCTAACCCGTATCCTAAGCCGTACCCTAACCCTAACCCTAACCCTAACCTATACCCTACGCCGTACCCTCACCTGTACCCTAACCCGTACCCTAAGCCGTACCCTAACCCTAACCCTAACCCTAACCCTAACCCCTACCCTACGCCGTACCCTAACCCGTACCCTAACCCGTATCCTAAGCCATACCCTAACCCTAACCAATACCCTACGCAGTACCCTCACCCGTACCCTCACCCGTACCCTAAGCCGTACCCTAACCCTAACCCTAACCCTAACCCTAACCCTAACCCCTACCCTACGCCGTACCCTCACCCGTACCCTATCCCATACCCTAAGCCGTACCCTAACCCTAACACTAACCCTAACCCTCACCCTAACCCTAAACTACCCTTGACTGCTTTTGCCTCCATTAGATTTCCTAAGCACTAGTGTTTTAAGGAACAGGTTAAAAAGAAAATCCTAATGTGATTTTTTTATAATGTGTTTATTCTTTATCTTATCCTAGTGACTAAAATCTTCTCCATGGCTGGACCCCAAATAATATTCCTTTACGTGCTAAGTGGTATCTAGAGAGTGGGATAGGTTTAATAAATACCCTAATCCTAACGTGTACCCTAACCCTAACCCATACCCTAACCCTAACGCGTACCCTAACCCTAACCCAAAGCCTAACCCTAACACATACGCTAATCCTAACCCGTACCCTAAACCAATCCCTAACCCTAAAACTAACCCTAACCCTAACCCTAACCCTAACCCATACCCTACGCTGTACCCTCACCCCTAACCCTAACCCTAACCTATACCCTACGCCGTACCCTCACCTGTACCCTAACCCGTACCCTAAGCCGTACCCTAACCCTAACCCTAACCCTAACCCCTACCCTACGCCGTACCCTAACCCGTACCCTAACCCGTATCCTAGGCCGTACCCTAACCCTAACCAATACCCTACGCAGTACCCTCACCCGTACCCTCACCCGTACCCTAAGCCGTACCCTAACCCTAACCCTAACCCTAACCCTAAACCTAGCCCCTACCCTACACCGTACCCTCACCCGTACCCTATCCCATACCCTAAGCCGTACCCTAACCCTAACACTAACCCTAACCCTAACCCTAACCCTAAACTACCCTTGACTGCTTTTGCCTCCTTTAGATTTCCTAAGCACTAGTGTTTTAAGGAACAGGTTAAAAAGAAAATCCTAAAGTGATTTTTTTATGATGTGTTTATTCTTTATCTTATCCTAGTGACTAAAATCTTCTCCATGGCTGGACCCCAAATAATATTCCTTTACGTGCTAAGTGGTATCTAGAGAGTGGGATAGGTTTAATAAATACCCTAATCCTAACGTGTACCCTAACCCTAACCCATACCGTAACCCTAACGCGTACCCTAACCCTAACCCAAACCCTAACCCTAACACGTACGCTAATCCTAACCCGTACCCTAAACCAATCCCTAACCCTAAAACTAACCCTAACCCTAACCCTAACCCTAACCCATACCCTACGCCGTACCCTCACCCGTACCCTAACCCGTACCCTAAGCCGTACCCTAACCCTAACCCTAACCCTAACCCATACGCTACGCCGTACCCTCACCTGTAACCTAACCCGTATCCTAAGCCGTACCCTAACCGTAACCCTAACACTAAACTATACCCTACGCCGTACCCTCACCTGTACCCTAACCCGTACCCTAAGCCATACCCTAACCCTAACCCTAACCCTAACCCTAACCCTAACCCCTACCCTACGCCGTACCCTAACCCGTACCCTAACCCGTATCCTAAGCCGTACCCTAACCCTAACCAATACCCTATGCAGTACCCTCACCCGTACCCTCACCCGTACCCTAAGCCGTACCCTAACCCTAACCCTAACCCTAACCCCTACCGTACGCCGTACCCTAACCCGTACCCTAACCCGTATCCTAGGCCGTACCCTAACCCTAACCAATACCGTACGCAGTACCCTCACCCGTACCCTCACCCGTAACCTAAGCCGTACCCTAACCCTAACCCTAACCCTAACCCTAACCCCTACCCTACGCCGTACCCTCACCCGTACCCTATCCCATACCCTAAGCCGTACCCTAACCCTAACACTAACCCTAACCCTAACCCTAACCCTAAACTACCCTTGACTGCTTTTGCCTCCATTAGATTTCCTAAGCACTAGTGTTTTAAGGAACAGGTTAAAAAGAAAATCCTAAAGTGATTTTTTTATGATGTGTTTATTCTTTATCTTATCCTAGTGACTAAAATCTTCTCCATGGCTGGACCCCAAATAATATTCCTTTACGTGCTAAGTGGTATCTAGAGAGTGGGATAGGTTTAATAAATACCCTAATCCTAACGTGTACCCTAACCCTAACCCATACCCTAACCCTAACGCTTACCCTAACCCTAACCCAAACCCTAATCCTAACACGTACGCTAATCCTAACCCGTACCCTAAACCAATCCCTAACCCTAAAACTAACCCTAACCCTAACCCTAACCCTAACCTATACCCTACGCCGTACCCTCACCCGTACCCTAACCCGTACCCTAAGCCGTACCCTAACCCTAACCCTAACCCTAACCCTAACACCTACCCTACGCCGTACCCTAACCCGTACCCTAACCCGTATCCTAAGCCGTACCCTAACCCTAACCAATACCCTACGCAGTACCCTCACCCGTACCCTCACCCGTACCCTAAGGCGTACCCTAACCCTAACCCTAACCCTAACCCTAACCCTAACCCCTACCCTACGCCGTACCCTCACCCGTACCCTATCCCATACCCTAAGCCGTACCCTAACCCTAACACTAACCCTAACCCTAACCCTAACCCTAAACTACCCTTGACTGCTTTTGCCTCCATTAGATTTCCTAAGCACTAGTGTTTTAAGGAACAGGTTAAAAAGAAAATCCTAATGTGATTTTTTTATAATGTGTTTATTCTTTATCTTATCCTAGTGACTAAAATCTTCTCCATGGCTGGACCCCAAATAATATTCATTTACGTGCTAAGTGGTATCTAGAGAGTGGGATAGGTTTAATAAATACCCTAATCCTAACGTGTACCCTAACCCTAACCCATACCCTAACCCTAACGCGTACCCTAACCCTAACCCAAACCCTAACCCTAACACGTACGCTAATCCTAACCCGTACCCTAAACCAATCCCTAACCCTAAAACTAACCCTAACCCTAACCCATACCCTAAGCCGTACCCTAACCCTAACCCTAACCCATACGCTACGCCGTACCCTCACCCGTACCCTAACCCGTATCCTAAGCCGTACCCTAACCCTAACCCTAACCCTAACCTATACCCTACGCCGTACCCTCACCTGTACCCTAACCCGTACCCTAAGCCGTACCCTAACCCTAACCCTAACCCTAACCCCTACCCTACGCCGTACCCTAACCCGTACCCTAACCCGTATCCTAGGCCGTACCCTAACCCTAAACAATACCCTACGCAGTACCCTCACCCGTACCCTCACCCGTAACCTAAGCCGTACCCTAACCCTAACCCTAACCCTAACCCTAACCCTAACCCCTACCCTACGCCGTACCCTCACCCGTACCCTATCCCATACCCTAAGCCGTACCCTAACCCTAACACTAACCCTAACCCTAACCCTAACCCTAAACTACCCTTGACTGCTTTTGCCTCCATTAGATTTCCTAAGCACTAGTGTTTTAAGGAACAGGTTAAAAAGAAAATCCTAATGTGATTTTTTTATAATGTGTTTATTCTTTATCTTATCCTAGTGACTAAAATCTTCTCCATGGCTGGACCCCAAATAATATTCCTTTACGTGCTAAGTGGTATCTAGAGAGTGGGATAGGTTTAATAAATACCCTAATCCTAACGTGTACCCTAACCCTAACCCATACCCTAACCCTAACGCGTACCCTAACCCTAACCCAAACCCTAACCCTAACACGTACGCTAATCCTAACCCGTACCCTAAACCAATCCCTAACCCTAAAACTAACCCTAACCCTAACCCTAACCCTAACCCATACCCTACGCCGTACCCTCACATGTACCCTAACCCGTACCCTAAGCCGTACCCTAACCCTAACCCTAACCCTAACCCATACGCTACGCCGTACCCTCACCTGTAACCTAACCCGTATCCTAAGCCGTACCCTAACCCTAACCCTAACCCTAACCTATACCCTACGCCGTACCCTCACCTGTACCCTAACCCGTACCCTAAGCCGTACCCTAACCCTAACCCTAACCCTAACCCTAACCCCTACCCTACGCCGTACCCTAACCCGTACCCTAACCCGTATCCTAAGCCATACCCTAACCCTAACCAATACCCTACGCAGTACCCTCACCCGTACCCTCACCCGTACCCTAAACCGTACCCTAACCCTAACCCTAACCCTAACCCTAACCCTAACCCCTACCCTACGCCGTACCCTCACCCGTACCCTATCCCATACCCTAAGCCGTACCCTAACCCTAACACTAACCCTAACCCTCACCCTAACCCTAAACTACCCTTGACTGCTTTTGCCTCCATTAGATTTCCTAAGCACTAGTGTTTTAAGGAACAGGTTAAAAAGAAAATCCTAATGTGATTTTTTTATAATGTGTTTATTCTTTATCTTATCCTAGTGACTAAAATCTTCTCCATGGCTGGACCCCAAATAATATTCCTTTACGTGCTAAGTGGTATCTAGAGAGTGGGATAGGTTTAATAAATACCCTAATCCTAACGTGTACCCTAACCCTAACCCATACCCTAACCCTAACGCGTACCCTAACCCTAACCCAAAGCCTAACCCTAACACATACGCTAATCCTAACCCGTACCCTAAACCAATCCCTAACCCTAAAACTAACCCTAACCCTAACCCTAACCCTAACCCATACCCTACGCTGTACCCTCACCCCTAACCCTAACCCTAACCTATACCCTACGCCGTACCCTCACCTGTACCCTAACCCGTACCCTAAGCCGTACCCTAACCCTAACCCTAACCCTAACCCCTACCCTACGCCGTACCCTAACCCGTACCCTAACCCGTATCCTAGGCCGTACCCTAACCCTAACCAATACCCTACGCAGTACCCTCACCCGTACCCTCACCCGTACCCTAAGCCGTACCCTAACCCTAACCCTAACCCTAACCCTAAACCTAGCCCCTACCCTACACCGTACCCTCACCCGTACCCTATCCCATACCCTAAGCCGTACCCTAACCCTAACACTAACCCTAACCCTAACCCTAACCCTAAACTACCCTTGACTGCTTTTGCCTCCTTTAGATTTCCTAAGCACTAGTGTTTTAAGGAACAGGTTAAAAAGAAAATCCTAAAGTGATTTTTTTATGATGTGTTTATTCTTTATCTTATCCTAGTGACTAAAATCTTCTCCATGGCTGGACCCCAAATAATATTCCTTTACGTGCTAAGTGGTATCTAGAGAGTGGGATAGGTTTAATAAATACCCTAATCCTAACGTGTACCCTAACCCTAACCCATACCGTAACCCTAACGCGTACCCTAACCCTAACCCAAACCCTAACCCTAACACGTACGCTAATCCTAACCCGTACCCTAAACCAATCCCTAACCCTAAAACTAACCCTAACCCTAACCCTAACCCTAACCCATACCCTACGCCGTACCCTCACCCGTACCCTAACCCGTACCCTAAGCCGTACCCTAACCCTAACCCTAACCCTAACCCATACGCTACGCCGTACCCTCACCTGTAACCTAACCCGTATCCTAAGCCGTACCCTAACCGTAACCCTAACACTAAACTATACCCTACGCCGTACCCTCACCTGTACCCTAACCCGTACCCTAAGCCATACCCTAACCCTAACCCTAACCCTAACCCTAACCCTAACCCCTACCCTACGCCGTACCCTAACCCGTACCCTAACCCGTATCCTAAGCCGTACCCTAACCCTAACCAATACCCTATGCAGTACCCTCACCCGTACCCTCACCCGTACCCTAAGCCGTACCCTAACCCTAACCCTAACCCTAACCCCTACCGTACGCCGTACCCTAACCCGTACCCTAACCCGTATCCTAGGCCGTACCCTAACCCTAACCAATACCGTACGCAGTACCCTCACCCGTACCCTCACCCGTAACCTAAGCCGTACCCTAACCCTAACCCTAACCCTAACCCTAACCCCTACCCTACGCCGTACCCTCACCCGTACCCTATCCCATACCCTAAGCCGTACCCTAACCCTAACACTAACCCTAACCCTAACCCTAACCCTAAACTACCCTTGACTGCTTTTGCCTCCATTAGATTTCCTAAGCACTAGTGTTTTAAGGAACAGGTTAAAAAGAAAATCCTAAAGTGATTTTTTTATGATGTGTTTATTCTTTATCTTATCCTAGTGACTAAAATCTTCTCCATGGCTGGACCCCAAATAATATTCCTTTACGTGCTAAGTGGTATCTAGAGAGTGGGATAGGTTTAATAAATACCCTAATCCTAACGTGTACCCTAACCCTAACCCATACCCTAACCCTAACGCTTACCCTAACCCTAACCCAAACCCTAATCCTAACACGTACGCTAATCCTAACCCGTACCCTAAACCAATCCCTAACCCTAAAACTAACCCTAACCCTAACCCTAACCCTAACCTATACCCTACGCCGTACCCTCACCCGTACCCTAACCCGTACCCTAAGCCGTACCCTAACCCTAACCCTAACCCTAACCCTAACACCTACCCTACGCCGTACCCTAACCCGTACCCTAACCCGTATCCTAAGCCGTACCCTAACCCTAACCAATACCCTACGCAGTACCCTCACCCGTACCCTCACCCGTACCCTAAGGCGTACCCTAACCCTAACCCTAACCCTAACCCTAACCCTAACCCCTACCCTACGCCGTACCCTCACCCGTACCCTATCCCATACCCTAAGCCGTACCCTAACCCTAACACTAACCCTAACCCTAACCCTAACCCTAAACTACCCTTGACTGCTTTTGCCTCCATTAGATTTCCTAAGCACTAGTGTTTTAAGGAACAGGTTAAAAAGAAAATCCTAATGTGATTTTTTTATAATGTGTTTATTCTTTATCTTATCCTAGTGACTAAAATCTTCTCCATGGCTGGACCCCAAATAATATTCATTTACGTGCTAAGTGGTATCTAGAGAGTGGGATAGGTTTAATAAATACCCTAATCCTAACGTGTACCCTAACCCTAACCCATACCCTAACCCTAACGCGTACCCTAACCCTAACCCAAACCCTAACCCTAACACGTACGCTAATCCTAACCCGTACCCTAAACCAATCCCTAACCCTAAAACTAACCCTAACCCTAACCCATACCCTAAGCCGTACCCTAACCCTAACCCTAACCCATACGCTACGCCGTACCCTCACCCGTACCCTAACCCGTATCCTAAGCCGTACCCTAACCCTAACCCTAACCCTAACCTATACCCTACGCCGTACCCTCACCTGTACCCTAACCCGTACCCTAAGCCGTACCCTAACCCTAACCCTAACCCTAACCCCTACCCTACGCCGTACCCTAACCCGTACCCTAACCCGTATCCTAGGCCGTACCCTAACCCTAAACAATACCCTACGCAGTACCCTCACCCGTACCCTCACCCGTAACCTAAGCCGTACCCTAACCCTAACCCTAACCCTAACCCTAACCCTAACCCCTACCCTACGCCGTACCCTCACCCGTACCCTATCCCATACCCTAAGCCGTACCCTAACCCTAACACTAACCCTAACCCTAACCCTAACCCTAAACTACCCTTGACTGCTTTTGCCTCCATTAGATTTCCTAAGCACTAGTGTTTTAAGGAACAGGTTAAAAAGAAAATCCTAAAGTGATTTTTTTATGATGTGTTTATTCTTTATCTTATCCTAGTGACTAAAATCTTCTCCATGGCTGGACCCCAAATAATATTCCTTTACGTGCTAAGTGGTATCTAGAGAGTGGGATAGGTTTAATAAATACCCTAATCCTAACGTGTACCCTAACCCTAACCCATACCCTAACCCTAACGCGTACCCTAACCCTAACCCAAAGCCTAACCCTAACACATACGCTAATCCTAACCCGTACCCTAAACCAATCCCTAACCCTAAAACTAACCCTAACCCTAACCCTAACCCTAACCCATACCCTACGCTGTACCCTCACCCCTAACCCTAACCCTAACCTATACCCTACGCCGTACCCTCACCTGTACCCTAACCCGTACCCTAAGCCGTACCCTAACCCTAACCCTAACCCTAACCCCTACCCTACGCCGTACCCTAACCCGTACCCTAACCCGTATCCTAGGCCGTACCCTAACCCTAACCAATACCCTACGCAGTACCCTCACCCGTACCCTCACCCGTACCCTAAGCCGTACCCTAACCCTAACCCTAACCCTAACCCTAAACCTAGCCCCTACCCTACACCGTACCCTCACCCGTACCCTATCCCATACCCTAAGCCGTACCCTAACCCTAACACTAACCCTAACCCTAACCCTAACCCTAAACTACCCTTGACTGCTTTTGCCTCCTTTAGATTTCCTAAGCACTAGTGTTTTAAGGAACAGGTTAAAAAGAAAATCCTAAAGTGATTTTTTTATGATGTGTTTATTCTTTATCTTATCCTAGTGACTAAAATCTTCTCCATGGCTGGACCCCAAATAATATTCCTTTACGTGCTAAGTGGTATCTAGAGAGTGGGATAGGTTTAATAAATACCCTAATCCTAACGTGTACCCTAACCCTAACCCATACCGTAACCCTAACGCGTACCCTAACCCTAACCCAAACCCTAACCCTAACACGTACGCTAATCCTAACCCGTACCCTAAACCAATCCCTAACCCTAAAACTAACCCTAACCCTAACCCTAACCCTAACCCATACCCTACGCCGTACCCTCACCCGTACCCTAACCCGTACCCTAAGCCGTACCCTAACCCTAACCCTAACCCTAACCCATACGCTACGCCGTACCCTCACCTGTAACCTAACCCGTATCCTAAGCCGTACCCTAACCGTAACCCTAACACTAAACTATACCCTACGCCGTACCCTCACCTGTACCCTAACCCGTACCCTAAGCCATACCCTAACCCTAACCCTAACCCTAACCCTAACCCTAACCCCTACCCTACGCCGTACCCTAACCCGTACCCTAACCCGTATCCTAAGCCGTACCCTAACCCTAACCAATACCCTATGCAGTACCCTCACCCGTACCCTCACCCGTACCCTAAGCCGTACCCTAACCCTAACCCTAACCCTAACCCCTACCGTACGCCGTACCCTAACCCGTACCCTAACCCGTATCCTAGGCCGTACCCTAACCCTAACCAATACCGTACGCAGTACCCTCACCCGTACCCTCACCCGTAACCTAAGCCGTACCCTAACCCTAACCCTAACCCTAACCCTAACCCCTACCCTACGCCGTACCCTCACCCGTACCCTATCCCATACCCTAAGCCGTACCCTAACCCTAACACTAACCCTAACCCTAACCCTAACCCTAAACTACCCTTGACTGCTTTTGCCTCCATTAGATTTCCTAAGCACTAGTGTTTTAAGGAACAGGTTAAAAAGAAAATCCTAAAGTGATTTTTTTATGATGTGTTTATTCTTTATCTTATCCTAGTGACTAAAATCTTCTCCATGGCTGGACCCCAAATAATATTCCTTTACGTGCTAAGTGGTATCTAGAGAGTGGGATAGGTTTAATAAATACCCTAATCCTAACGTGTACCCTAACCCTAACCCATACCCTAACCCTAACGCTTACCCTAACCCTAACCCAAACCCTAATCCTAACACGTACGCTAATCCTAACCCGTACCCTAAACCAATCCCTAACCCTAAAACTAACCCTAACCCTAACCCTAACCCTAACCTATACCCTACGCCGTACCCTCACCCGTACCCTAACCCGTACCCTAAGCCGTACCCTAACCCTAACCCTAACCCTAACCCTAACACCTACCCTACGCCGTACCCTAACCCGTACCCTAACCCGTATCCTAAGCCGTACCCTAACCCTAACCAATACCCTACGCAGTACCCTCACCCGTACCCTCACCCGTACCCTAAGGCGTACCCTAACCCTAACCCTAACCCTAACCCTAACCCTAACCCCTACCCTACGCCGTACCCTCACCCGTACCCTATCCCATACCCTAAGCCGTACCCTAACCCTAACACTAACCCTAACCCTAACCCTAACCCTAAACTACCCTTGACTGCTTTTGCCTCCATTAGATTTCCTAAGCACTAGTGTTTTAAGGAACAGGTTAAAAAGAAAATCCTAATGTGATTTTTTTATAATGTGTTTATTCTTTATCTTATCCTAGTGACTAAAATCTTCTCCATGGCTGGACCCCAAATAATATTCATTTACGTGCTAAGTGGTATCTAGAGAGTGGGATAGGTTTAATAAATACCCTAATCCTAACGTGTACCCTAACCCTAACCCATACCCTAACCCTAACGCGTACCCTAACCCTAACCCAAACCCTAACCCTAACACGTACGCTAATCCTAACCCGTACCCTAAACCAATCCCTAACCCTAAAACTAACCCTAACCCTAACCCATACCCTAAGCCGTACCCTAACCCTAACCCTAACCCATACGCTACGCCGTACCCTCACCCGTACCCTAACCCGTATCCTAAGCCGTACCCTAACCCTAACCCTAACCCTAACCTATACCCTACGCCGTACCCTCACCTGTACCCTAACCCGTACCCTAAGCCGTACCCTAACCCTAACCCTAACCCTAACCCCTACCCTACGCCGTACCCTAACCCGTACCCTAACCCGTATCCTAGGCCGTACCCTAACCCTAAACAATACCCTACGCAGTACCCTCACCCGTACCCTCACCCGTAACCTAAGCCGTACCCTAACCCTAACCCTAACCCTAACCCTAACCCTAACCCCTACCCTACGCCGTACCCTCACCCGTACCCTATCCCATACCCTAAGCCGTACCCTAACCCTAACACTAACCCTAACCCTAACCCTAACCCTAAACTACCCTTGACTGCTTTTGCCTCCATTAGATTTCCTAAGCACTAGTGTTTTAAGGAACAGGTTAAAAAGAAAATCCTAAAGTGATTTTTTTATGATGTGTTTATTCTTTATCTTATCCTAGTGACTAAAATCTTCTCCATGGCTGGACCCCAAATAATATTCCTTTACGTGCTAAGTGGTATCTAGAGAGTGGGATAGGTTTAATAAATACCCTAATCCTAACGTGTACCCTAACCCTAACCCATACCCTAACCCTAACGCGTACCCTAACCCTAACCCAAACCCTAACCCTAACACGTACGCTAATCCTAACCCGTACCCTAAACCAATCCCTAACCCTAAAACTAACCCTAACCCTAACCCTAACCCTAACCCATACCCTACGCCGTACCCTCACATGTACCCTAACCCGTACCCTAAGCCGTACCCTAACCCTAACCCTAACCCTAACCCATACGCTACGCCGTACCCTCACCTGTAACCTAACCCGTATCCTAAGCCGTACCCTAACCCTAACCCTAACCCTAACCTATACCCTACGCCGTACCCTCACCTGTACCCTAACCCGTACCCTAAGCCGTACCCTAACCCTAACCCTAACCCTAACCCTAACCCCTACCCTACGCCGTACCCTAACCCGTACCCTAACCCGTATCCTAAGCCATACCCTAACCCTAACCAATACCCTACGCAGTACCCTCACCCGTACCCTCACCCGTACCCTAAGCCGTACCCTAACCCTAACCCTAACCCTAACCCTAACCCTAACCCCTACCCTACGCCGTACCCTCACCCGTACCCTATCCCATACCCTAAGCCGTACCCTAACCCTAACACTAACCCTAACCCTCACCCTAACCCTAAACTACCCTTGACTGCTTTTGCCTCCATTAGATTTCCTAAGCACTAGTGTTTTAAGGAACAGGTTAAAAAGAAAATCCTAATGTGATTTTTTTATAATGTGTTTATTCTTTATCTTATCCTAGTGACTAAAATCTTCTCCATGGCTGGACCCCAAATAATATTCCTTTACGTGCTAAGTGGTATCTAGAGAGTGGGATAGGTTTAATAAATACCCTAATCCTAACGTGTACCCTAACCCTAACCCATACCCTAACCCTAACGCGTACCCTAACCCTAACCCAAAGCCTAACCCTAACACATACGCTAATCCTAACCCGTACCCTAAACCAATCCCTAACCCTAAAACTAACCCTAACCCTAACCCTAACCCTAACCCATACCCTACGCTGTACCCTCACCCCTAACCCTAACCCTAACCTATACCCTACGCCGTACCCTCACCTGTACCCTAACCCGTACCCTAAGCCGTACCCTAACCCTAACCCTAACCCTAACCCCTACCCTACGCCGTACCCTAACCCGTACCCTAACCCGTATCCTAGGCCGTACCCTAACCCTAACCAATACCCTACGCAGTACCCTCACCCGTACCCTCACCCGTACCCTAAGCCGTACCCTAACCCTAACCCTAACCCTAACCCTAAACCTAGCCCCTACCCTACACCGTACCCTCACCCGTACCCTATCCCATACCCTAAGCCGTACCCTAACCCTAACACTAACCCTAACCCTAACCCTAACCCTAAACTACCCTTGACTGCTTTTGCCTCCTTTAGATTTCCTAAGCACTAGTGTTTTAAGGAACAGGTTAAAAAGAAAATCCTAAAGTGATTTTTTTATGATGTGTTTATTCTTTATCTTATCCTAGTGACTAAAATCTTCTCCATGGCTGGACCCCAAATAATATTCCTTTACGTGCTAAGTGGTATCTAGAGAGTGGGATAGGTTTAATAAATACCCTAATCCTAACGTGTACCCTAACCCTAACCCATACCGTAACCCTAACGCGTACCCTAACCCTAACCCAAACCCTAACCCTAACACGTACGCTAATCCTAACCCGTACCCTAAACCAATCCCTAACCCTAAAACTAACCCTAACCCTAACCCTAACCCTAACCCATACCCTACGCCGTACCCTCACCCGTACCCTAACCCGTACCCTAAGCCGTACCCTAACCCTAACCCTAACCCTAACCCATACGCTACGCCGTACCCTCACCTGTAACCTAACCCGTATCCTAAGCCGTACCCTAACCGTAACCCTAACACTAAACTATACCCTACGCCGTACCCTCACCTGTACCCTAACCCGTACCCTAAGCCATACCCTAACCCTAACCCTAACCCTAACCCTAACCCTAACCCCTACCCTACGCCGTACCCTAACCCGTACCCTAACCCGTATCCTAAGCCGTACCCTAACCCTAACCAATACCCTATGCAGTACCCTCACCCGTACCCTCACCCGTACCCTAAGCCGTACCCTAACCCTAACCCTAACCCTAACCCCTACCGTACGCCGTACCCTAACCCGTACCCTAACCCGTATCCTAGGCCGTACCCTAACCCTAACCAATACCGTACGCAGTACCCTCACCCGTACCCTCACCCGTAACCTAAGCCGTACCCTAACCCTAACCCTAACCCTAACCCTAACCCCTACCCTACGCCGTACCCTCACCCGTACCCTATCCCATACCCTAAGCCGTACCCTAACCCTAACACTAACCCTAACCCTAACCCTAACCCTAAACTACCCTTGACTGCTTTTGCCTCCATTAGATTTCCTAAGCACTAGTGTTTTAAGGAACAGGTTAAAAAGAAAATCCTAAAGTGATTTTTTTATGATGTGTTTATTCTTTATCTTATCCTAGTGACTAAAATCTTCTCCATGGCTGGACCCCAAATAATATTCCTTTACGTGCTAAGTGGTATCTAGAGAGTGGGATAGGTTTAATAAATACCCTAATCCTAACGTGTACCCTAACCCTAACCCATACCCTAACCCTAACGCTTACCCTAACCCTAACCCAAACCCTAATCCTAACACGTACGCTAATCCTAACCCGTACCCTAAACCAATCCCTAACCCTAAAACTAACCCTAACCCTAACCCTAACCCTAACCTATACCCTACGCCGTACCCTCACCCGTACCCTAACCCGTACCCTAAGCCGTACCCTAACCCTAACCCTAACCCTAACCCTAACACCTACCCTACGCCGTACCCTAACCCGTACCCTAACCCGTATCCTAAGCCGTACCCTAACCCTAACCAATACCCTACGCAGTACCCTCACCCGTACCCTCACCCGTACCCTAAGGCGTACCCTAACCCTAACCCTAACCCTAACCCTAACCCTAACCCCTACCCTACACCGTACCCTCACCCGTACCCTATCCCATACCCTAAGCCGTACCCTAACCCTAACACTAACCCTAACCCTAACCCTAACCCTAAACTACCCTTGACTGCTTTTGCCTCCATTAGATTTCCTAAGCACTAGTGTTTTAAGGAACAGGTTAAAAAGAAAATCCTAATGTGATTTTTTTATAATGTGTTTATTCTTTATCTTATCCTAGTGACTAAAATCTTCTCCATGGCTGGACCCCAAATAATATTCATTTACGTGCTAAGTGGTATCTAGAGAGTGGGATAGGTTTAATAAATACCCTAATCCTAACGTGTACCCTAACCCTAACCCATACCCTAACCCTAACGCGTACCCTAACCCTAACCCAAACCCTAACCCTAACACGTACGCTAATCCTAACCCGTACCCTAAACCAATCCCTAACCCTAAAACTAACCCTAACCCTAACCCATACCCTAAGCCGTACCCTAACCCTAACCCTAACCCATACGCTACGCCGTACCCTCACCCGTACCCTAACCCGTATCCTAAGCCGTACCCTAACCCTAACCCTAACCCTAACCTATACCCTACGCCGTACCCTCACCTGTACCCTAACCCGTACCCTAAGCCGTACCCTAACCCTAACCCTAACCCTAACCCCTACCCTACGCCGTACCCTAACCCGTACCCTAACCCGTATCCTAGGCCGTACCCTAACCCTAAACAATACCCTACGCAGTACCCTCACCCGTACCCTCACCCGTAACCTAAGCCGTACCCTAACCCTAACCCTAACCCTAACCCTAACCCTAACCCCTACCCTACGCCGTACCCTCACCCGTACCCTATCCCATACCCTAAGCCGTACCCTAACCCTAACACTAACCCTAACCCTAACCCTAACCCTAAACTACCCTTGACTGCTTTTGCCTCCATTAGATTTCTAAGCACTAGTGTTTTAAGGAACAGGTTAAAAAGAAAATCCTAAAGTGATTTTTTTTATGATGTGTTTATTCTTTATCTTATCCTAGTGACTAAAATCTTCTCCATGGCTGGACCCCAAATATATTCCTTTACGTGCTAAGTGGTATCTAGAGAGTGGGATAGGTTTAATAAATACCCTAATCCTAACGTGTACCCTAACCCTAACCCATACCCTAACCCTAACGCGTACCCTAACCCTAACCCAAACCCTAACCCTAACACGTACGCTAATCCTAACCCGTACCCTAAACCAATCCCTAACCCTAAAACTAAACCCTAACCCTAACCCTAACCCTAACCCATACCCTACGCCGTACCCTCACATGTACCCTAACCCGTACCCTAAGCCGTACCCTAACCCTAACCCTAACCCTAACCCATACGCTACGCCGTACCCTCACCTGTAACCTAACCCGTATCCTAAGCCGTACCCTAACCCTAACCCTAACCCTAACCTATACCCTACGCCGTACCCTCACCTGTACCCTAACCCGTACCCTAAGCCATACCCTAACCCTAACCCTAACCCTAACCCTAACCCTACCCTACGCCGTACCCTAACCCGTACCCTAACCCGTATCCTAAGCCATACCCTAACCCTAACCAATACCCTACGCAGTACCCTCACCCGTACCTCACCCGTACCCTAAGCCGTACCCTAACCCTAACCCTAACCCTAACCCTAACCCTAACCCCTACCCTACGCCGTACCCTCACCCGTACCCTATCCATACCCTAAGCCGTACCCTAACCCTGAACACTAACCCTAACCCTCACCCTAACCCTAAACTACCCTTGACTGCTTTTGCCTCCATTAGATTTCCTAAGCACTAGTGTTTTAAGGAACAGGTTAAAAAGAAAATCCTAATGTGATTTTTTTATAATGTGTTTATTCTTTATCTTATCCTAGTGACTAAAATCTTCTCCATGGCTTGGACCCCCAATAATATTCCTTTACGTGCTAAGTGGTATCTAGAGAGTGGGATAGGTTTAATAAATACCCTAATCCTAACGTGTACCCTAACCCTAACCCATACCCTAACCCTAACGCGTACCCTAACCCTAACCCAAAGCCTAACCCTAACACATACGCTAATCCTAACCCGTACCCTAAACCAATCCCTAACCCTAAAACTAACCCTAACCCTAACCCTAACCCTAACCCATACCCTACGCTGTACCCTCACCCCTAACCCTAACCCTAACCTATACCCTACGCCGTACCCTCACCTGTACCCTAACCCGTACCCTAAGCCGTACCCTAACCCTAACCCTAACCCTAACCCCTACCCTACGCCGTACCCTAACCCGTACCCTAACCCGTATCCTAGGCCGTACCCTAACCTAACCAATACCCTACGCAGTACCCTCACCCGTACCCTCACCCGTACCCTAAGCCGTACCCTAACCCTAACCCTAACCCTAACCCTAAACTAGCCCCTACCCTACACCGTACCCTCACCCGTACCCTATCCCATACCCTAAGCCGTACCCTAACCCTAACACTAACCCTAACCCTAACCCTAACCCTAAACTACCCTTGACTGCTTTTGCCTCCTTTAGATTTCCTAAGCACTAGTGTTTTAAGGAACAGGTTAAAAAGAAAATCTAAAGTGATTTTTTTATGATGTGTTTATTCTTTATCTTATCCTAGTGACTAAAATCTTCTCCATGGCTGGACCCCAAATAATATTCCTTTACGTGCTAAGTGGTATCTAGAGAGTGGGATAGGTTTAATAAATACCCTAATCCTAACGTGTACCCTAACCCTAACCCATACCGTAACCCTAACGCGTACCCTAACCCTAACCCAAACCCTAACCCTAACACGTACGCTAATCCTAACCCGTACCCTAAACCAATCCCTAACCCTAAAAACTAACCCTAACCCTAACCCTAACCCTAACCCATACCCTACGCCGTACCCTCACCCGTACCCTAACCCGTACCCTAAGCCGTACCCTAACCCTAACCCTAACCCTAACCCATACGCTACGCCGTACCCTCACCTGTAACCTAACCCGTATCCTAGCCGTACCCTAACCGTAACCCTAACACTAAACTATACCCTACGCCGTACCCTCACCTGTACCCTAACCCGTACCCTAAGCCATACCCTAACCCTAACCCTAACCCTAACCCTAACCCTAACCCCTACCCTACGCCGTACCCTAACCCGTACCCTAACCCGTATCCTAAGCCGTACCCTAACCCTAACCAATACCCTATGCAGTACCCTCACCCGTACCCTCACCCGTACCCTAAGCCGTACCCTAACCCTAACCCTAACCCTAACCCCTACCGTACGCCGTACCCTAACCCGTACCCTAACCCGTATCCTAGGGCCGTACCCTAACCCTAACCAATACCGTACGCAGTACCTCACCCGTACCCTCACCGTAACCTACCAGCCGTACCCTAACCCTAACCCTAACCCTAACCCTAACCCCTACCCTACGCCGTACCCTCACCCGTACCCTATCCCATACCCTAAGCCGTACCCTAACCCTAACACTAACCCTAACCCTAACCCTAACCCTAAAACTACCCTTGACTGCTTTTGCCTCCATTAGATTTCCTAAGCACTAGTGTTTTAAGGAACAGGTTAAAAAGAAAATCCTAAAGTGATTTTTTTATGATGTGTTTATTCTTTATCTTATCCTAGTGACTAAAATCTTCTCCATGGCTGGACCCCAAATAATATTCCTTTACGTGCTAAGTGGTATCTAGAGAGTGGGATAGGTTTAATAAATACCCTAATCCTAACGTGTACCCTAACCCTAACCCATACCCTAACCCTAACGCTTACCCTAACCCTAACCCAAACCCTAATCCTAACACGTACGCTAATCCTAACCCGTACCCTAAACCAATCCCTAACCCTAAAACTAACCCTAACCCTACCCTAACCCTAACCTATACCCTACGCCGTACCCTCACCCGTACCCTAACCCGTACCCTAAGCCGTACCCTAACCCTAACCCTAACCCTAACCCTAACACCTACCCTACGCCGTACCCTAACCCGTACCCTAACCCGTATCCTAAGCCGTACCCTAACCCTAACCAATACCCTACGCAGTACCCTCACCCGTACCCTCACCCGTACCCTAAGGCGTACCCTAACCCTAACCCTAACCCTAACCCTAACCCTAACCCCTACCCTACGCCGTACCCTCACCCGTACCCTATCCCATACCCTAAGCCGTACCCTAACCCTAACACTAACCCTAACCCTAACCCTAACCCTAAACTACCCTTGACTGCTTTTGCCTCCATTAGATTTCCTAAGCACTAGTGTTTTAAGGAACAGGTTAAAAAGAAAATCCTAATGTGATTTTTTTATAATGTGTTTATTCTTTATCTTATCCTAGTGACTAAAATCTTCTCCATGGCTGGACCCCAAATAATATTCATTTACGTGCTAAGTGGTATCTAGAGAGTGGGATAGGTTAATAAATACCCTAATCCTAACGTGTACCCTAACCCTAACCCATACCCTAACCCTAACGCGTACCCTAACCCTAACCCAAACCCTAACCCTAACACGTACGCTAATCCTAACCCGTACCCTAAACCAATCCCTAACCCTAAAACTAACCCTAACCCTAACCCATACCCTAAGCCGTACCCTAACCCTAACCCTAACCCATACGCTACGCCGTACCCTCACCCGTACCCTAACCCGTATCCTAAGCCGTACCCTAACCCTAACCCTAACCCTAACCTATACCCTACGCCGTACCCTCACCTGTACCCTAACCCGTACCCTAAGCCGTACCCTAACCCTAACCCTAACCCTAACCCCTACCCTACGCCGTACCCTAACCCGTACCCTAACCCGTATCCTAGGCCGTACCCTAACCCTAAACAATACCCTACGCAGTACCCTCACCGTACCCTCACCCGTAACCTAAGCCGTACCCTAACCCTAACCCTAACCCTAACCCTAACCCCTACCCTACGCCGTACCCTCACCCGTACCCTATCCCATACCCTAAGCCGTACCCTAACCCTAACACTAACCCTAGACCCTAACCCTAACCCTAAACTACCCTGACTGCTTTTGCTCCATTAGATTTCCTAAGCACTAGTGTTTTAAGGAACAGGTTAAAAAGAAATCCTAAAGTGATTTTTTTATGATGTGTTTATTCTTTATCTTATCCTAGTGACTAAAATCTTCTCCATGGCTGGACCCCAAATAATATTCCGTTACGTGCTAAGTGGTATCTAGAGAGTGGGATAGGTTTAATAAATACCCTAATCCTACGTGTACCCTAACCCTAACCCATACCCTAACCCTAACGCGTACCCTAACCCTAACCCAAACCCTAACCCTAACACGTACGCTAATCCTAACCCGTACCCTAAACCAATCCCTAACCCTAAAACTAACCCTAACCCTAACCCTAACCCTAACCCATACCCTACGCCGTACCCTCACATGTACCCTAACCCGTACCCTAAGCCGTACCCTAACCCTAACCCTAACCCTAACCCATACGCTACGCCGTACCCTCACCTGTAACCTAACCCGTATCCTAAGCCGTACCCTAACCCTAACCCTAACCCTAACCTATACCCTACGCCGTACCCTCACCTGTACCCTAACCCGTACCTAAGCCGTACCCTAACCCTAACCCTAACCCTAACCCTAACCCCTACCCTACGCCGTACCCTAACCCGTACCCTAACCCGTATCCTAAGCCATACCCTAACCCTAACCAATATACCCTACGCAGTACCCTCACCCGTACCCTCACCCGTACCCTAAGCCGTACCCTAACCCTAACCCTAACCCTAACCCTAACCCTAACCCCTACCCTACGCCGTACCCTCACCCGTACCCTATCCCATACCCTAAGCCGTACCCTAACCCTAACACTAACCCTAACCCTCACCCTAACCCTAAACTACCCTTGACTGCTTTTGCCTCCATTAGATTTCCTAAGCACTAGTGTTTTAAGGAACAGGTTAAAAAGAAAATCCTAATGTGATTTTTTTATAATGTGTTTATTCTTTATCTTATCCTAGTGACTAAAATCTTCTCCATGGCTGGACCCCAAATAATATTCCTTTACGTGCTAAGTGGTATCTAGAGAGTGGGATAGGTTTAATAAATACCCTAATCCTAACGTGTACCCTAACCCTAACCCATACCCTAACCCTAACGCGTACCCTAACCCTAACCCAAAGCCTAACCCTAACACATACGCTAATCCTAACCCGTACCCTAAACCAATCCCTAACCCTAAAACTAACCCTAACCCTAACCCTAACCCTAACCCATACCCTACGCTGTACCCTCACCCCTAACCCTAACCCTAACCTATACCCTACGCCGTACCCTCACCTGTACCCTAACCCGTACCCTAAGCCGTACCCTAACCCTAACCCTAACCCTAACCCCTACCCTACGCCGTACCCTAACCCGTACCCTAACCCGTATCCTAGGCCGTACCCTAACCCTAACCAATACCCTACGCAGTACCCTCACCCGTACCCTCACCCGTACCCTAAGCCGTACCCTAACCCTAACCCTAACCCTAACCCTAAACCTAGCCCCTACCCTACACCGTACCCTCACCCGTACCCTATCCCATACCCTAAGCCGTACCCTAACCCTAACACTAACCCTAACCCTAACCCTAACCCTAAACTACCCTTGACTGCTTTTGCCTCCTTTAGATTTCCTAAGCACTAGTGTTTTAAGGAACAGGTTAAAAAGAAAATCCTAAAGTGATTTTTTTATGATGTGTTTATTCTTTATCTTATCCTAGTGACTAAAATCTTCTCCATGGCTGGACCCCAAATAATATTCCTTTACGTGCTAAGTGGTATCTAGAGAGTGGGATAGGTTTAATAAATACCCTAATCCTAACGTGTACCCTAACCCTAACCCATACCGTAACCCTAACGCGTACCCTAACCCTAACCCAAACCCTAACCCTAACACGTACGCTAATCCTAACCCGTACCCTAAACCAATCCCTAACCCTAAAACTAACCCTAACCCTAACCCTAACCCTAACCCATACCCTACGCCGTACCCTCACCCGTACCCTAACCCGTACCCTAAGCCGTACCCTAACCCTAACCCTAACCCTAACCCATACGCTACGCCGTACCCTCACCTGTAACCTAACCCGTATCCTAAGCCGTACCCTAACCGTAACCCTAACACTAAACTATACCCTACGCCGTACCCTCACCTGTACCCTAACCCGTACCCTAAGCCATACCCTAACCCTAACCCTAACCCTAACCCTAACCCTAACCCCTACCCTACGCCGTACCCTAACCCGTACCCTAACCCGTATCCTAAGCCGTACCCTAACCCTAACCAATACCCTATGCAGTACCCTCACCCGTACCCTCACCCGTACCCTAAGCCGTACCCTAACCCTAACCCTAACCCTAACCCCTACCGTACGCCGTACCCTAACCCGTACCCTAACCCGTATCCTAGGCCGTACCCTAACCCTAACCAATACCGTACGCAGTACCCTCACCCGTACCCTCACCCGTAACCTAAGCCGTACCCTAACCCTAACCCTAACCCTAACCCTAACCCCTACCCTACGCCGTACCCTCACCCGTACCCTATCCCATACCCTAAGCCGTACCCTAACCCTAACACTAACCCTAACCCTAACCCTAACCCTAAACTACCCTTGACTGCTTTTGCCTCCATTAGATTTCCTAAGCACTAGTGTTTTAAGGAACAGGTTAAAAAGAAAATCCTAAAGTGATTTTTTTATGATGTGTTTATTCTTTATCTTATCCTAGTGACTAAAATCTTCTCCATGGCTGGACCCCAAATAATATTCCTTTACGTGCTAAGTGGTATCTAGAGAGTGGGATAGGTTTAATAAATACCCTAATCCTAACGTGTACCCTAACCCTAACCCATACCCTAACCCTAACGCTTACCCTAACCCTAACCCAAACCCTAATCCTAACACGTACGCTAATCCTAACCCGTACCCTAAACCAATCCCTAACCCTAAAACTAACCCTAACCCTAACCCTAACCCTAACCTATACCCTACGCCGTACCCTCACCCGTACCCTAACCCGTACCCTAAGCCGTACCCTAACCCTAACCCTAACCCTAACCCTAACACCTACCCTACGCCGTACCCTAACCCGTACCCTAACCCGTATCCTAAGCCGTACCCTAACCCTAACCAATACCCTACGCAGTACCCTCACCCGTACCCTCACCCGTACCCTAAGGCGTACCCTAACCCTAACCCTAACCCTAACCCTAACCCTAACCCCTACCCTACGCCGTACCCTCACCCGTACCCTATCCCATACCCTAAGCCGTACCCTAACCCTAACACTAACCCTAACCCTAACCCTAACCCTAAACTACCCTTGACTGCTTTTGCCTCCATTAGATTTCCTAAGCACTAGTGTTTTAAGGAACAGGTTAAAAAGAAAATCCTAATGTGATTTTTTTATAATGTGTTTATTCTTTATCTTATCCTAGTGACTAAAATCTTCTCCATGGCTGGACCCCAAATAATATTCATTTACGTGCTAAGTGGTATCTAGAGAGTGGGATAGGTTTAATAAATACCCTAATCCTAACGTGTACCCTAACCCTAACCCATACCCTAACCCTAACGCGTACCCTAACCCTAACCCAAACCCTAACCCTAACACGTACGCTAATCCTAACCCGTACCCTAAACCAATCCCTAACCCTAAAACTAACCCTAACCCTAACCCATACCCTAAGCCGTACCCTAACCCTAACCCTAACCCATACGCTACGCCGTACCCTCACCCGTACCCTAACCCGTATCCTAAGCCGTACCCTAACCCTAACCCTAACCCTAACCTATACCCTACGCCGTACCCTCACCTGTACCCTAACCCGTACCCTAAGCCGTACCCTAACCCTAACCCTAACCCTAACCCCTACCCTACGCCGTACCCTAACCCGTACCCTAACCCGTATCCTAGGCCGTACCCTAACCCTAAACAATACCCTACGCAGTACCCTCACCCGTAC
This sequence comes from Eubalaena glacialis, assembly GCF_028564815.1. Taxonomy (NCBI): domain Eukaryota; kingdom Metazoa; phylum Chordata; class Mammalia; order Artiodactyla; family Balaenidae; genus Eubalaena; species Eubalaena glacialis. The sequence goes on along the minus strand of NW_026871381.1, from coordinate 42,571 downwards.
CCTCACCCGTAACCTAAGCCGTACCCTAACCCTAACCCTAACCCTAACCCTAACCCTAACCCCTACCCTACGCCGTACCCTCACCCGTACCCTATCCCATACCCTAAGCCGTACCCTAACCCTAACACTAACCCTAACCCTAACCCTAACCCTAAACTACCCTTGACTGCTTTTGCCTCCATTAGATTTCCTAAGCACTAGTGTTTTAAGGAACAGGTTAAAAAGAAAATCCTAAAGTGATTTTTTTATGATGTGTTTATTCTTTATCTTATCCTAGTGACTAAAATCTTCTCCATGGCTGGACCCCAAATAATATTCCTTTACGTGCTAAGTGGTATCTAGAGAGTGGGATAGGTTTAATAAATACCCTAATCCTAACGTGTACCCTAACCCTAACCCATACCCTAACCCTAACGCGTACCCTAACCCTAACCCAAACCCTAACCCTAACACGTACGCTAATCCTAACCCGTACCCTAAACCAATCCCTAACCCTAAAACTAACCCTAACCCTAACCCTAACCCTAACCCATACCCTACGCCGTACCCTCACATGTACCCTAACCCGTACCCTAAGCCGTACCCTAACCCTAACCCTAACCCTAACCCATACGCTACGCCGTACCCTCACCTGTAACCTAACCCGTATCCTAAGCCGTACCCTAACCCTAACCCTAACCCTAACCTATACCCTACGCCGTACCCTCACCTGTACCCTAACCCGTACCCTAAGCCGTACCCTAACCCTAACCCTAACCCTAACCCTAACCCCTACCCTACGCCGTACCCTAACCCGTACCCTAACCCGTATCCTAAGCCATACCCTAACCCTAACCAATACCCTACGCAGTACCCTCACCCGTACCCTCACCCGTACCCTAAGCCGTACCCTAACCCTAACCCTAACCCTAACCCTAACCCTAACCCCTACCCTACGCCGTACCCTCACCCGTACCCTATCCCATACCCTAAGCCGTACCCTAACCCTAACACTAACCCTAACCCTCACCCTAACCCTAAACTACCCTTGACTGCTTTTGCCTCCATTAGATTTCCTAAGCACTAGTGTTTTAAGGAACAGGTTAAAAAGAAAATCCTAATGTGATTTTTTTATAATGTGTTTATTCTTTATCTTATCCTAGTGACTAAAATCTTCTCCATGGCTGGACCCCAAATAATATTCCTTTACGTGCTAAGTGGTATCTAGAGAGTGGGATAGGTTTAATAAATACCCTAATCCTAACGTGTACCCTAACCCTAACCCATACCCTAACCCTAACGCGTACCCTAACCCTAACCCAAAGCCTAACCCTAACACATACGCTAATCCTAACCCGTACCCTAAACCAATCCCTAACCCTAAAACTAACCCTAACCCTAACCCTAACCCTAACCCATACCCTACGCCGTACCCTCACCTGTACCCTAACCCGTACCCTAAGCCGTACCCTAACCCTAACCCTAACCCTAACCCCTACCCTACGCCGTACCCTAACCCGTACCCTAACCCGTATCCTAGGCCGTACCCTAACCCTAACCAATACCCTACGCAGTACCCTCACCCGTACCCTCACCCGTACCCTAAGCCGTACCCTAACCCTAACCCTAACCCTAACCCTAAACCTAGCCCCTACCCTACACCGTACCCTCACCCGTACCCTATCCCATACCCTAAGCCGTACCCTAACCCTAACACTAACCCTAACCCTAACCCTAACCCTAAACTACCCTTGACTGCTTTTGCCTCCTTTAGATTTCCTAAGCACTAGTGTTTTAAGGAACAGGTTAAAAAGAAAATCCTAAAGTGATTTTTTTATGATGTGTTTATTCTTTATCTTATCCTAGTGACTAAAATCTTCTCCATGGCTGGACCCCAAATAATATTCCTTTACGTGCTAAGTGGTATCTAGAGAGTGGGATAGGTTTAATAAATACCCTAATCCTAACGTGTACCCTAACCCTAACCCATACCGTAACCCTAACGCGTACCCTAACCCTAACCCAAACCCTAACCCTAACACGTACGCTAATCCTAACCCGTACCCTAAACCAATCCCTAACCCTAAAACTAACCCTAACCCTAACCCTAACCCTAACCCATACCCTACGCCGTACCCTCACCCGTACCCTAACCCGTACCCTAAGCCGTACCCTAACCCTAACCCTAACCCTAACCCATACGCTACGCCGTACCCTCACCTGTAACCTAACCCGTATCCTAAGCCGTACCCTAACCGTAACCCTAACACTAAACTATACCCTACGCCGTACCCTCACCTGTACCCTAACCCGTACCCTAAGCCATACCCTAACCCTAACCCTAACCCTAACCCTAACCCTAACCCCTACCCTACGCCGTACCCTAACCCGTACCCTAACCCGTATCCTAAGCCGTACCCTAACCCTAACCAATACCCTATGCAGTACCCTCACCCGTACCCTCACCCGTACCCTAAGCCGTACCCTAACCCTAACCCTAACCCTAACCCCTACCGTACGCCGTACCCTAACCCGTACCCTAACCCGTATCCTAGGCCGTACCCTAACCCTAACCAATACCGTACGCAGTACCCTCACCCGTACCCTCACCCGTAACCTAAGCCGTACCCTAACCCTAACCCTAACCCTAACCCTAACCCCTACCCTACGCCGTACCCTCACCCGTACCCTATCCCATACCCTAAGCCGTACCCTAACCCTAACACTAACCCTAACCCTAACCCTAACCCTAAACTACCCTTGACTGCTTTTGCCTCCATTAGATTTCCTAAGCACTAGTGTTTTAAGGAACAGGTTAAAAAGAAAATCCTAAAGTGATTTTTTTATGATGTGTTTATTCTTTATCTTATCCTAGTGACTAAAATCTTCTCCATGGCTGGACCCCAAATAATATTCCTTTACGTGCTAAGTGGTATCTAGAGAGTGGGATAGGTTTAATAAATACCCTAATCCTAACGTGTACCCTAACCCTAACCCATACCCTAACCCTAACGCTTACCCTAACCCTAACCCAAACCCTAATCCTAACACGTACGCTAATCCTAACCCGTACCCTAAACCAATCCCTAACCCTAAAACTAACCCTAACCCTAACCCTAACCCTAACCTATACCCTACGCCGTACCCTCACCCGTACCCTAACCCGTACCCTAAGCCGTACCCTAACCCTAACCCTAACCCTAACCCTAACACCTACCCTACGCCGTACCCTAACCCGTACCCTAACCCGTATCCTAAGCCGTACCCTAACCCTAACCAATACCCTACGCAGTACCCTCACCCGTACCCTCACCCGTACCCTAAGGCGTACCCTAACCCTAACCCTAACCCTAACCCTAACCCTAACCCCTACCCTACGCCGTACCCTCACCCGTACCCTATCCCATACCCTAAGCCGTACCCTAACCCTAACACTAACCCTAACCCTAACCCTAACCCTAAACTACCCTTGACTGCTTTTGCCTCCATTAGATTTCCTAAGCACTAGTGTTTTAAGGAACAGGTTAAAAAGAAAATCCTAAAGTGATTTTTTTATGATGTGTTTATTCTTTATCTTATCCTAGTGACTAAAATCTTCTCCATGGCTGGACCCCAAATAATATTCCTTTACGTGCTAAGTGGTATCTAGAGAGTGGGATAGGTTTAATAAATACCCTAATCCTAACGTGTACCCTAACCCTAACCCATACCCTAACCCTAACGCTTACCCTAACCCTAACCCAAACCCTAATCCTAACACGTACGCTAATCCTAACCCGTACCCTAAACCAATCCCTAACCCTAAAACTAACCCTAACCCTAACCCTAACCCTAACCTATACCCTACGCCGTACCCTCACCCGTACCCTAACCCGTACCCTAAGCCGTACCCTAACCCTAACCCTAACCCTAACCCTAACACCTACCCTACGCCGTACCCTAACCCGTACCCTAACCCGTATCCTAAGCCGTACCCTAACCCTAACCAATACCCTACGCAGTACCCTCACCCGTACCCTCACCCGTACCCTAAGGCGTACCCTAACCCTAACCCTAACCCTAACCCTAACCCTAACCCCTACCCTACGCCGTACCCTCACCCGTACCCTATCCCATACCCTAAGCCGTACCCTAACCCTAACACTAACCCTAACCCTAACCCTAACCCTAAACTACCCTTGACTGCTTTTGCCTCCATTAGATTTCCTAAGCACTAGTGTTTTAAGGAACAGGTTAAAAAGAAAATCCTAATGTGATTTTTTTATAATGTGTTTATTCTTTATCTTATCCTAGTGACTAAAATCTTCTCCATGGCTGGACCCCAAATAATATTCATTTACGTGCTAAGTGGTATCTAGAGAGTGGGATAGGTTTAATAAATACCCTAATCCTAACGTGTACCCTAACCCTAACCCATACCCTAACCCTAACGCGTACCCTAACCCTAACCCAAACCCTAACCCTAACACGTACGCTAATCCTAACCCGTACCCTAAACCAATCCCTAACCCTAAAACTAACCCTAACCCTAACCCATACCCTAAGCCGTACCCTAACCCTAACCCTAACCCATACGCTACGCCGTACCCTCACCCGTACCCTAACCCGTATCCTAAGCCGTACCCTAACCCTAACCCTAACCCTAACCTATACCCTACGCCGTACCCTCACCTGTACCCTAACCCGTACCCTAAGCCGTACCCTAACCCTAACCCTAACCCTAACCCCTACCCTACGCCGTACCCTAACCCGTACCCTAACCCGTATCCTAGGCCGTACCCTAACCCTAAACAATACCCTACGCAGTACCCTCACCCGTACCCTCACCCGTAACCTAAGCCGTACCCTAACCCTAACCCTAACCCTAACCCTAACCCTAACCCCTACCCTACGCCGTACCCTCACCCGTACCCTATCCCATACCCTAAGCCGTACCCTAACCCTAACACTAACCCTAACGCTAACCCTAACCCTAAACTACCCTTGACTGCTTTTGCCTCCATTAGATTTCCTAAGCACTAGTGTTTTAAGGAACAGGTTAAAAAGAAAATCCTAAAGTGATTTTTTTATGATGTGTTTATTCTTTATCTTATCCTAGTGACTAAAATCTTCTCCATGGCTGGACCCCAAATAATATTCCTTTACGTGCTAAGTGGTATCTAGAGAGTGGGATAGGTTTAATAAATACCCTAATCCTAACGTGTACCCTAACCCTAACCCATACCCTAACCCTAACGCGTACCCTAACCCTAACCCAAACCCTAACCCTAACACGTACGCTAATCCTAACCCGTACCCTAAACCAATCCCTAACCCTAAAACTAACCCTAACCCTAACCCTAACCCTAACCCATACCCTACGCCGTACCCTCACATGTACCCTAACCCGTACCCTAAGCCGTACCCTAACCCTAACCCTAACCCTAACCCATACGCTACGCCGTACCCTCACCTGTAACCTAACCCGTATCCTAAGCCGTACCCTAACCCTAACCCTAACCCTAACCTATACCCTACGCCGTACCCTCACCTGTACCCTAACCCGTACCCTAAGCCATACCCTAACCCTAACCCTAACCCTAACCCTAACCCCTACCCTACGCCGTACCCTAACCCGTACCCTAACCCGTATCCTAAGCCATACCCTAACCCTAACCAATACCCTACGCAGTACCCTCACCCGTACCCTCACCCGTACCCTAAGCCGTACCCTAACCCTAACCCTAACCCTAACCCTAACCCTAACCCCTACCCTACGCCGTACCCTCACCCGTACCCTATCCCATACCCTAAGCCGTACCCTAACCCTAACACTAACCCTAACCCTCACCCTAACCCTAAACTACCCTTGACTGCTTTTGCCTCCATTAGATTTCCTAAGCACTAGTGTTTTAAGGAACAGGTTAAAAAGAAAATCCTAATGTGATTTTTTTATAATGTGTTTATTCTTTATCTTATCCTAGTGACTAAAATCTTCTCCATGGCTGGACCCCAAATAATATTCCTTTACGTGCTAAGTGGTATCTAGAGAGTGGGATAGGTTTAATAAATACCCTAATCCTAACGTGTACCCTAACCCTAACCCATACCCTAACCCTAACGCGTACCCTAACCCTAACCCAAAGCCTAACCCTAACACATACGCTAATCCTAACCCGTACCCTAAACCAATCCCTAACCCTAAAACTAACCCTAACCCTAACCCTAACCCTAACCCATACCCTACGCTGTACCCTCACCCCTAACCCTAACCCTAACCTATACCCTACGCCGTACCCTCACCTGTACCCTAACCCGTACCCTAAGCCGTACCCTAACCCTAACCCTAACCCTAACCCCTACCCTACGCCGTACCCTAACCCGTACCCTAACCCGTATCCTAGGCCGTACCCTAACCCTAACCAATACCCTACGCAGTACCCTCACCCGTACCCTCACCCGTACCCTAAGCCGTACCCTAACCCTAACCCTAACCCTAACCCTAAACCTAGCCCCTACCCTACACCGTACCCTCACCCGTACCCTATCCCATACCCTAAGCCGTACCCTAACCCTAACACTAACCCTAACCCTAACCCTAACCCTAAACTACCCTTGACTGCTTTTGCCTCCTTTAGATTTCCTAAGCACTAGTGTTTTAAGGAACAGGTTAAAAAGAAAATCCTAAAGTGATTTTTTTATGATGTGTTTATTCTTTATCTTATCCTAGTGACTAAAATCTTCTCCATGGCTGGACCCCAAATAATATTCCTTTACGTGCTAAGTGGTATCTAGAGAGTGGGATAGGTTTAATAAATACCCTAATCCTAACGTGTACCCTAACCCTAACCCATACCGTAACCCTAACGCGTACCCTAACCCTAACCCAAACCCTAACCCTAACACGTACGCTAATCCTAACCCGTACCCTAAACCAATCCCTAACCCTAAAACTAACCCTAACCCTAACCCTAACCCTAACCCATACCCTACGCCGTACCCTAACCCGTACCCTAACCCGTACCCTAAGCCGTACCCTAACCCTAACCCTAACCCTAACCCATACGCTACGCCGTACCCTCACCTGTAACCTAACCCGTATCCTAAGCCGTACCCTAACCGTAACCCTAACACTAAACTATACCCTACGCCGTACCCTCACCTGTACCCTAACCCGTACCCTAAGCCATACCCTAACCCTAACCCTAACCCTAACCCTAACCCTAACCCCTACCCTACGCCGTACCCTAACCCGTACCCTAACCCGTATCCTAAGCCGTACCCTAACCCTAACCAATACCCTATGCAGTACCCTCACCCGTACCCTCACCCGTACCCTAAGCCGTACCCTAACCCTAACCCTAACCCTAACCCCTACCGTACGCCGTACCCTAACCCGTACCCTAACCCGTATCCTAGGCCGTACCCTAACCCTAACCAATACCGTACGCAGTACCCTCACCCGTACCCTCACCCGTAACCTAAGCCGTACCCTAACCCTAACCCTAACCCTAACCCTAACCCCTACCCTACGCCGTACCCTCACCCGTACCCTATCCCATACCCTAAGCCGTACCCTAACCCTAACACTAACCCTAACCCTAACCCTAACCCTAAACTACCCTTGACTGCTTTTGCCTCCATTAGATTTCCTAAGCACTAGTGTTTTAAGGAACAGGTTAAAAAGAAAATCCTAAAGTGATTTTTTTATGATGTGTTTATTCTTTATCTTATCCTAGTGACTAAAATCTTCTCCATGGCTGGACCCCAAATAATATTCCTTTACGTGCTAAGTGGTATCTAGAGAGTGGGATAGGTTTAATAAATACCCTAATCCTAACGTGTACCCTAACCCTAACCCATACCCTAACCCTAACGCTTACCCTAACCCTAACCCAAACCCTAATCCTAACACGTACGCTAATCCTAACCCGTACCCTAAACCAATCCCTAACCCTAAAACTAACCCTAACCCTAACCCTAACCCTAACCTATACCCTACGCCGTACCCTCACCCGTACCCTAACCCGTACCCTAAGCCGTACCCTAACCCTAACCCTAACCCTAACCCTAACACCTACCCTACGCCGTACCCTAACCCGTACCCTAACCCGTATCCTAAGCCGTACCCTAACCCTAACCAATACCCTACGCAGTACCCTCACCCGTACCCTCACCCGTACCCTAAGGCGTACCCTAACCCTAACCCTAACCCTAACCCTAACCCTAACCCCTACCCTACGCCGTACCCTCACCCGTACCCTATCCCATACCCTAAGCCGTACCCTAACCCTAACACTAACCCTAACCCTAACCCTAACCCTAAACTACCCTTGACTGCTTTTGCCTCCATTAGATTTCCTAAGCACTAGTGTTTTAAGGAACAGGTTAAAAAGAAAATCCTAATGTGATTTTTTTATAATGTGTTTATTCTTTATCTTATCCTAGTGACTAAAATCTTCTCCATGGCTGGACCCCAAATAATATTCATTTACGTGCTAAGTGGTATCTAGAGAGTGGGATAGGTTTAATAAATACCCTAATCCTAACGTGTACCCTAACCCTAACCCATACCCTAACCCTAACGCGTACCCTAACCCTAACCCAAACCCTAACCCTAACACGTACGCTAATCCTAACCCGTACCCTAAACCAATCCCTAACCCTAAAACTAACCCTAACCCTAACCCATACCCTAAGCCGTACCCTAACCCTAACCCTAACCCATACGCTACGCCGTACCCTCACCCGTACCCTAACCCGTATCCTAAGCCGTACCCTAACCCTAACCCTAACCCTAACCTATACCCTACGCCGTACCCTCACCTGTACCCTAACCCGTACCCTAAGCCGTACCCTAACCCTAACCCTAACCCTAACCCCTACCCTACGCCGTACCCTAACCCGTACCCTAACCCGTATCCTAGGCCGTACCCTAACCCTAAACAATACCCTACGCAGTACCCTCACCCGTACCCTCACCCGTAACCTAAGCCGTACCCTAACCCTAACCCTAACCCTAACCCTAACCCTAACCCCTACCCTACGCCGTACCCTCACCCGTACCCTATCCCATACCCTAAGCCGTACCCTAACCCTAACACTAACCCTAACCCTAACCCTAACCCTAAACTACCCTTGACTGCTTTTGCCTCCATTAGATTTCCTAAGCACTAGTGTTTTAAGGAACAGGTTAAAAAGAAAATCCTAAAGTGATTTTTTTATGATGTGTTTATTCTTTATCTTATCCTAGTGACTAAAATCTTCTCCATGGCTGGACCCCAAATAATATTCCTTTACGTGCTAAGTGGTATCTAGAGAGTGGGATAGGTTTAATAAATACCCTAATCCTAACGTGTACCCTAACCCTAACCCATACCCTAACCCTAACGCGTACCCTAACCCTAACCCAAACCCTAACCCTAACACGTACGCTAATCCTAACCCGTACCCTAAACCAATCCCTAACCCTAAAACTAACCCTAACCCTAACCCTAACCCTAACCCATACCCTACGCCGTACCCTCACATGTACCCTAACCCGTACCCTAAGCCGTACCCTAACCCTAACCCTAACCCTAACCCATACGCTACGCCGTACCCTCACCTGTAACCTAACCCGTATCCTAAGCCGTACCCTAACCCTAACCCTAACCCTAACCTATACCCTACGCCGTACCCTCACCTGTACCCTAACCCGTACCCTAAGCCGTACCCTAACCCTAACCCTAACCCTAACCCTAACCCCTACCCTACGCCGTACCCTAACCCGTACCCTAACCCGTATCCTAAGCCATACCCTAACCCTAACCAATACCCTACGCAGTACCCTCACCCGTACCCTCACCCGTACCCTAAGCCGTACCCTAACCCTAACCCTAACCCTAACCCTAACCCTAACCCCTACCCTACGCCGTACCCTCACCCGTACCCTATCCCATACCCTAAGCCGTACCCTAACCCTAACACTAACCCTAACCCTCACCCTAACCCTAAACTACCCTTGACTGCTTTTGCCTCCATTAGATTTCCTAAGCACTAGTGTTTTAAGGAACAGGTTAAAAAGAAAATCCTAATGTGATTTTTTTATAATGTGTTTATTCTTTATCTTATCCTAGTGACTAAAATCTTCTCCATGGCTGGACCCCAAATAATATTCCTTTACGTGCTAAGTGGTATCTAGAGAGTGGGATAGGTTTAATAAATACCCTAATCCTAACGTGTACCCTAACCCTAACCCATACCCTAACCCTAACGCGTACCCTAACCCTAACCCAAAGCCTAACCCTAACACATACGCTAATCCTAACCCGTACCCTAAACCAATCCCTAACCCTAAAACTAACCCTAACCCTAACCCTAACCCTAACCCATACCCTACGCTGTACCCTCACCCCTAACCCTAACCCTAACCTATACCCTACGCCGTACCCTCACCTGTACCCTAACCCGTACCCTAAGCCGTACCCTAACCCTAACCCTAACCCTAACCCCTACCCTACGCCGTACCCTAACCCGTACCCTAACCCGTATCCTAGGCCGTACCCTAACCCTAACCAATACCCTACGCAGTACCCTCACCCGTACCCTCACCCGTACCCTAAGCCGTACCCTAACCCTAACCCTAACCCTAACCCTAAACCTAGCCCCTACCCTACACCGTACCCTCACCCGTACCCTATCCCATACCCTAAGCCGTACCCTAACCCTAACACTAACCCTAACCCTAACCCTAACCCTAAACTACCCTTGACTGCTTTTGCCTCCTTTAGATTTCCTAAGCACTAGTGTTTTAAGGAACAGGTTAAAAAGAAAATCCTAAAGTGATTTTTTTATGATGTGTTTATTCTTTATCTTATCCTAGTGACTAAAATCTTCTCCATGGCTGGACCCCAAATAATATTCCTTTACGTGCTAAGTGGTATCTAGAGAGTGGGATAGGTTTAATAAATACCCTAATCCTAACGTGTACCCTAACCCTAACCCATACCGTAACCCTAACGCGTACCCTAACCCTAACCCAAACCCTAACCCTAACACGTACGCTAATCCTAACCCGTACCCTAAACCAATCCCTAACCCTAAAACTAACCCTAACCCTAACCCTAACCCTAACCCATACCCTACGCCGTACCCTCACCCGTACCCTAACCCGTACCCTAAGCCGTACCCTAACCCTAACCCTAACCCTAACCCATACGCTACGCCGTACCCTCACCTGTAACCTAACCCGTATCCTAAGCCGTACCCTAACCGTAACCCTAACACTAAACTATACCCTACGCCGTACCCTCACCTGTACCCTAACCCGTACCCTAAGCCATACCCTAACCCTAACCCTAACCCTAACCCTAACCCTAACCCCTACCCTACGCCGTACCCTAACCCGTACCCTAACCCGTATCCTAAGCCGTACCCTAACCCTAACCAATACCCTATGCAGTACCCTCACCCGTACCCTCACCCGTACCCTAAGCCGTACCCTAACCCTAACCCTAACCCTAACCCCTACCGTACGCCGTACCCTAACCCGTACCCTAACCCGTATCCTAGGCCGTACCCTAACCCTAACCAATACCGTACGCAGTACCCTCACCCGTACCCTCACCCGTAACCTAAGCCGTACCCTAACCCTAACCCTAACCCTAACCCTAACCCCTACCCTACGCCGTACCCTCACCCGTACCCTATCCCATACCCTAAGCCGTACCCTAACCCTAACACTAACCCTAACCCTAACCCTAACCCTAAACTACCCTTGACTGCTTTTGCCTCCATTAGATTTCCTAAGCACTAGTGTTTTAAGGAACAGGTTAAAAAGAAAATCCTAAAGTGATTTTTTTATGATGTGTTTATTCTTTATCTTATCCTAGTGACTAAAATCTTCTCCATGGCTGGACCCCAAATAATATTCCTTTACGTGCTAAGTGGTATCTAGAGAGTGGGATAGGTTTAATAAATACCCTAATCCTAACGTGTACCCTAACCCTAACCCATACCCTAACCCTAACGCTTACCCTAACCCTAACCCAAACCCTAATCCTAACACGTACGCTAATCCTAACCCGTACCCTAAACCAATCCCTAACCCTAAAACTAACCCTAACCCTAACCCTAACCCTAACCTATACCCTACGCCGTACCCTCACCCGTACCCTAACCCGTACCCTAAGCCGTACCCTAACCCTAACCCTAACCCTAACCCTAACACCTACCCTACGCCGTACCCTAACCCGTACCCTAACCCGTATCCTAAGCCGTACCCTAACCCTAACCAATACCCTACGCAGTACCCTCACCCGTACCCTCACCCGTACCCTAAGGCGTACCCTAACCCTAACCCTAACCCTAACCCTAACCCTAACCCCTACCCTACGCCGTACCCTCACCCGTACCCTATCCCATACCCTAAGCCGTACCCTAACCCTAACACTAACCCTAACCCTAACCCTAACCCTAAACTACCCTTGACTGCTTTTGCCTCCATTAGATTTCCTAAGCACTAGTGTTTTAAGGAACAGGTTAAAAAGAAAATCCTAATGTGATTTTTTTATAATGTGTTTATTCTTTATCTTATCCTAGTGACTAAAATCTTCTCCATGGCTGGACCCCAAATAATATTCATTTACGTGCTAAGTGGTATCTAGAGAGTGGGATAGGTTTAATAAATACCCTAATCCTAACGTGTACCCTAACCCTAACCCATACCCTAACCCTAACGCGTACCCTAACCCTAACCCAAACCCTAACCCTAACACGTACGCTAATCCTAACCCGTACCCTAAACCAATCCCTAACCCTAAAACTAACCCTAACCCTAACCCATACCCTAAGCCGTACCCTAACCCTAACCCTAACCCATACGCTACGCCGTACCCTCACCCGTACCCTAACCCGTATCCTAAGCCGTACCCTAACCCTAACCCTAACCCTAACCTATACCCTACGCCGTACCCTCACCTGTACCCTAACCCGTACCCTAAGCCGTACCCTAACCCTAACCCTAACCCTAACCCCTACCCTACGCCGTACCCTAACCCGTACCCTAACCCGTATCCTAGGCCGTACCCTAACCCTAAACAATACCCTACGCAGTACCCTCACCCGTACCCTCACCCGTAACCTAAGCCGTACCCTAACCCTAACCCTAACCCTAACCCTAACCCTAACCCCTACCCTACGCCGTACCCTCACCCGTACCCTATCCCATACCCTAAGCCGTACCCTAACCCTAACACTAACCCTAACCCTAACCCTAACCCTAAACTACCCTTGACTGCTTTTGCCTCCATTAGATTTCCTAAGCACTAGTGTTTTAAGGAACAGGTTAAAAAGAAAATCCTAAAGTGATTTTTTTATGATGTGTTTATTCTTTATCTTATCCTAGTGACTAAAATCTTCTCCATGGCTGGACCCCAAATAATATTCCTTTACGTGCTAAGTGGTATCTAGAGAGTGGGATAGGTTTAATAAATACCCTAATCCTAACGTGTACCCTAACCCTAACCCATACCCTAACCCTAACGCGTACCCTAACCCTAACCCAAACCCTAACCCTAACACGTACGCTAATCCTAACCCGTACCCTAAACCAATCCCTAACCCTAAAACTAACCCTAACCCTAACCCTAACCCTAACCCATACCCTACGCCGTACCCTCACATGTACCCTAACCCGTACCCTAAGCCGTACCCTAACCCTAACCCTAACCCTAACCCATACGCTACGCCGTACCCTCACCTGTAACCTAACCCGTATCCTAAGCCGTACCCTAACCCTAACCCTAACCCTAACCTATACCCTACGCCGTACCCTCACCTGTACCCTAACCCGTACCCTAAGCCGTACCCTAACCCTAACCCTAACCCTAACCCTAACCCCTACCCTACGCCGTACCCTAACCCGTACCCTAACCCGTATCCTAAGCCATACCCTAACCCTAACCAATACCCTACGCAGTACCCTCACCCGTACCCTCACCCGTACCCTAAGCCGTACCCTAACCCTAACCCTAACCCTAACCCTAACCCTAACCCCTACCCTACGCCGTACCCTCACCCGTACCCTATCCCATACCCTAAGCCGTACCCTAACCCTAACACTAACCCTAACCCTCACCCTAACCCTAAACTACCCTTGACTGCTTTTGCCTCCATTAGATTTCCTAAGCACTAGTGTTTTAAGGAACAGGTTAAAAAGAAAATCCTAATGTGATTTTTTTATAATGTGTTTATTCTTTATCTTATCCTAGTGACTAAAATCTTCTCCATGGCTGGACCCCAAATAATATTCCTTTACGTGCTAAGTGGTATCTAGAGAGTGGGATAGGTTTAATAAATACCCTAATCCTAACGTGTACCCTAACCCTAACCCATACCCTAACCCTAACGCGTACCCTAACCCTAACCCAAAGCCTAACCCTAACACATACGCTAATCCTAACCCGTACCCTAAACCAATCCCTAACCCTAAAACTAACCCTAACCCTAACCCTAACCCTAACCCATACCCTACGCTGTACCCTCACCCCTAACCCTAACCCTAACCTATACCCTACGCCGTACCCTCACCTGTACCCTAACCCGTACCCTAAGCCGTACCCTAACCCTAACCCTAACCCTAACCCCTACCCTACGCCGTACCCTAACCCGTACCCTAACCCGTATCCTAGGCCGTACCCTAACCCTAACCAATACCCTACGCAGTACCCTCACCCGTACCCTCACCCGTACCCTAAGCCGTACCCTAACCCTAACCCTAACCCTAACCCTAAACCTAGCCCCTACCCTACACCGTACCCTCACCCGTACCCTATCCCATACCCTAAGCCGTACCCTAACCCTAACACTAACCCTAACCCTAACCCTAACCCTAAACTACCCTTGACTGCTTTTGCCTCCTTTAGATTTCCTAAGCACTAGTGTTTTAAGGAACAGGTTAAAAAGAAAATCCTAAAGTGATTTTTTTATGATGTGTTTATTCTTTATCTTATCCTAGTGACTAAAATCTTCTCCATGGCTGGACCCCAAATAATATTCCTTTACGTGCTAAGTGGTATCTAGAGAGTGGGATAGGTTTAATAAATACCCTAATCCTAACGTGTACCCTAACCCTAACCCATACCGTAACCCTAACGCGTACCCTAACCCTAACCCAAACCCTAACCCTAACACGTACGCTAATCCTAACCCGTACCCTAAACCAATCCCTAACCCTAAAACTAACCCTAACCCTAACCCTAACCCTAACCCATACCCTACGCCGTACCCTCACCCGTACCCTAACCCGTACCCTAAGCCGTACCCTAACCCTAACCCTAACCCTAACCCATACGCTACGCCGTACCCTCACCTGTAACCTAACCCGTATCCTAAGCCGTACCCTAACCGTAACCCTAACACTAAACTATACCCTACGCCGTACCCTCACCTGTACCCTAACCCGTACCCTAAGCCATACCCTAACCCTAACCCTAACCCTAACCCTAACCCTAACCCCTACCCTACGCCGTACCCTAACCCGTACCCTAACCCATATCCTAAGCCGTACCCTAACCCTAACCAATACCCTATGCAGTACCCTCACCCGTACCCTCACCCGTACCCTAAGCCGTACCCTAACCCTAACCCTAACCCTAACCCCTACCGTACGCCGTACCCTAACCCGTACCCTAACCCGTATCCTAGGCCGTACCCTAACCCTAACCAATACCGTACGCAGTACCCTCACCCGTACCCTCACCCGTAACCTAAGCCGTACCCTAACCCTAACCCTAACCCTAACCCTAACCCCTACCCTACGCCGTACCCTCACCCGTACCCTATCCCATACCCTAAGCCGTACCCTAACCCTAACACTAACCCTAACCCTAACCCTAACCCTAAACTACCCTTGACTGCTTTTGCCTCCATTAGATTTCCTAAGCACTAGTGTTTTAAGGAACAGGTTAAAAAGAAAATCCTAAAGTGATTTTTTTATGATGTGTTTATTCTTTATCTTATCCTAGTGACTAAAATCTTCTCCATGGCTGGACCCCAAATAATATTCCTTTACGTGCTAAGTGGTATCTAGAGAGTGGGATAGGTTTAATAAATACCCTAATCCTAACGTGTACCCTAACCCTAACCCATACCCTAACCCTAACGCTTACCCTAACCCTAACCCAAACCCTAATCCTAACACGTACGCTAATCCTAACCCGTACCCTAAACCAATCCCTAACCCTAAAACTAACCCTAACCCTAACCCTAACCCTAACCTATACCCTACGCCGTACCCTCACCCGTACCCTAACCCGTACCCTAAGCCGTACCCTAACCCTAACCCTAACCCTAACCCTAACACCTACCCTACGCCGTACCCTAACCCGTACCCTAACCCGTATCCTAAGCCGTACCCTAACCCTAACCAATACCCTACGCAGTACCCTCACCCGTACCCTCACCCGTACCCTAAGGCGTACCCTAACCCTAACCCTAACCCTAACCCTAACCCTAACCCCTACCCTACGCCGTACCCTCACCCGTACCCTATCCCATACCCTAAGCCGTACCCTAACCCTAACACTAACCCTAACCCTAACCCTAACCCTAAACTACCCTTGACTGCTTTTGCCTCCATTAGATTTCCTAAGCACTAGTGTTTTAAGGAACAGGTTAAAAAGAAAATCCTAATGTGATTTTTTTATAATGTGTTTATTCTTTATCTTATCCTAGTGACTAAAATCTTCTCCATGGCTGGACCCCAAATAATATTCATTTACGTGCTAAGTGGTATCTAGAGAGTGGGATAGGTTTAATAAATACCCTAATCCTAACGTGTACCCTAACCCTAACCCATACCCTAACCCTAACGCGTACCCTAACCCTAACCCAAACCCTAACCCTAACACGTACGCTAATCCTAACCCGTACCCTAAACCAATCCCTAACCCTAAAACTAACCCTAACCCTAACCCATACCCTAAGCCGTACCCTAACCCTAACCCTAACCCATACGCTACGCCGTACCCTCACCCGTACCCTAACCCGTATCCTAAGCCGTACCCTAACCCTAACCCTAACCCTAACCTATACCCTACGCCGTACCCTCACCTGTACCCTAACCCGTACCCTAAGCCGTACCCTAACCCTAACCCTAACCCTAACCCCTACCCTACGCCGTACCCTAACCCGTACCCTAACCCGTATCCTAGGCCGTACCCTAACCCTAAACAATACCCTACGCAGTACCCTCACCCGTACCCTCACCCGTAACCTAAGCCGTACCCTAACCCTAACCCTAACCCTAACCCTAACCCTAACCCCTACCCTACGCCGTACCCTCACCCGTACCCTATCCCATACCCTAAGCCGTACCCTAACCCTAACACTAACCCTAACCCTAACCCTAACCCTAAACTACCCTTGACTGCTTTTGCCTCCATTAGATTTCCTAAGCACTAGTGTTTTAAGGAACAGGTTAAAAAGAAAATCCTAAAGTGATTTTTTTATGATGTGTTTATTCTTTATCTTATCCTAGTGACTAAAATCTTCTCCATGGCTGGACCCCAAATAATATTCCTTTACGTGCTAAGTGGTATCTAGAGAGTGGGATAGGTTTAATAAATACCCTAATCCTAACGTGTACCCTAACCCTAACCCATACCCTAACCCTAACGCGTACCCTAACCCTAACCCAAACCCTAACCCTAACACGTACGCTAATCCTAACCCGTACCCTAAACCAATCCCTAACCCTAAAACTAACCCTAACCCTAACCCTAACCCTAACCCATACCCTACGCCGTACCCTCACATGTACCCTAACCCGTACCCTAAGCCGTACCCTAACCCTAACCCTAACCCTAACCCATACGCTACGCCGTACCCTCACCTGTAACCTAAGCCGTATCCTAAGCCGTACCCTAACCCTAACCCTAACCCTAACCTATACCCTACGCCGTACCCTCACCTGTACCCTAACCCGTACCCTAAGCCGTACCCTAACCCTAACCCTAACCCTAACCCTAACCCCTACCCTACGCCGTACCCTAACCCGTACCCTAACCCGTATCCTAAGCCATACCCTAACCCTAACCAATACCCTACGCAGTACCCTCACCCGTACCCTCACCCGTACCCTAAGCCGTACCCTAACCCTAACCCTAACCCTAACCCTAACCCTAACCCCTACCCTACGCCGTACCCTCACCCGTACCCTATCCCATACCCTAAGCCGTACCCTAACCCTAACACTAACCCTAACCCTCACCCTAACCCTAAACTACCCTTGACTGCTTTTGCCTCCATTAGATTTCCTAAGCACTAGTGTTTTAAGGAACAGGTTAAAAAGAAAATCCTAATGTGATTTTTTTATAATGTGTTTATTCTTTATCTTATCCTAGTGACTAAAATCTTCTCCATGGCTGGACCCCAAATAATATTCCTTTACGTGCTAAGTGGTATCTAGAGAGTGGGATAGGTTTAATAAATACCCTAATCCTAACGTGTACCCTAACCCTAACCCATACCCTAACCCTAACGCGTACCCTAACCCTAACCCAAAGCCTAACCCTAACACATACGCTAATCCTAACCCGTACCCTAAACCAATCCCTAACCCTAAAACTAACCCTAACCCTAACCCTAACCCTAACCCATACCCTACGCTGTACCCTCACCCCTAACCCTAACCCTAACCTATACCCTACGCCGTACCCTCACCTGTACCCTAACCCGTACCCTAAGCCGTACCCTAACCCTAACCCTAACCCTAACCCCTACCCTACGCCGTACCCTAACCCGTACCCTAACCCGTATCCTAGGCCGTACCCTAACCCTAACCAATACCCTACGCAGTACCCTCACCCGTACCCTCACCCGTACCCTAAGCCGTACCCTAACCCTAACCCTAACCCTAACCCTAAACCTAGCCCCTACCCTACACCGTACCCTCACCCGTACCCTATCCCATACCCTAAGCCGTACCCTAACCCTAACACTAACCCTAACCCTAACCCTAACCCTAAACTACCCTTGACTGCTTTTGCCTCCTTTAGATTTCCTAAGCACTAGTGTTTTAAGGAACAGGTTAAAAAGAAAATCCTAAAGTGATTTTTTTATGATGTGTTTATTCTTTATCTTATCCTAGTGACTAAAATCTTCTCCATGGCTGGACCCCAAATAATATTCCTTTACGTGCTAAGTGGTATCTAGAGAGTGGGATAGGTTTAATAAATACCCTAATCCTAACGTGTACCCTAACCCTAACCCATACCGTAACCCTAACGCGTACCCTAACCCTAACCCAAACCCTAACCCTAACACGTACGCTAATCCTAACCCGTACCCTAAACCAATCCCTAACCCTAAAACTAACCCTAACCCTAACCCTAACCCTAACCCATACCCTACGCCGTACCCTCACCCGTACCCTAACCCGTACCCTAAGCCGTACCCTAACCCTAACCCTAACCCTAACCCATACGCTACGCCGTACCCTCACCTGTAACCTAACCCGTATCCTAAGCCGTACCCTAACCGTAACCCTAACACTAAACTATACCCTACGCCGTACCCTCACCTGTACCCTAACCCGTACCCTAAGCCATACCCTAACCCTAACCCTAACCCTAACCCTAACCCTAACCCCTACCCTACGCCGTACCCTAACCCGTACCCTAACCCGTATCCTAAGCCGTACCCTAACCCTAACCAATACCCTATGCAGTACCCTCACCCGTACCCTCACCCGTACCCTAAGCCGTACCCTAACCCTAACCCTAACCCTAACCCCTACCGTACGCCGTACCCTAACCCGTACCCTAACCCGTATCCTAGGCCGTACCCTAACCCTAACCAATACCGTACGCAGTACCCTCACCCGTACCCTCACCCGTAACCTAAGCCGTACCCTAACCCTAACCCTAACCCTAACCCTAACCCCTACCCTACGCCGTACCCTCACCCGTACCCTATCCCATACCCTAAGCCGTACCCTAACCCTAACACTAACCCTAACCCTAACCCTAACCCTAAACTACCCTTGACTGCTTTTGCCTCCATTAGATTTCCTAAGCACTAGTGTTTTAAGGAACAGGTTAAAAAGAAAATCCTAAAGTGATTTTTTTATGATGTGTTTATTCTTTATCTTATCCTAGTGACTAAAATCTTCTCCATGGCTGGACCCCAAATAATATTCCTTTACGTGCTAAGTGGTATCTAGAGAGTGGGATAGGTTTAATAAATACCCTAATCCTAACGTGTACCCTAACCCTAACCCATACCCTAACCCTAACGCTTACCCTAACCCTAACCCAAACCCTAATCCTAACACGTACGCTAATCCTAACCCGTACCCTAAACCAATCCCTAACCCTAAAACTAACCCTAACCCTAACCCTAACCCTAACCTATACCCTACGCCGTACCCTCACCCGTACCCTAACCCGTACCCTAAGCCGTACCCTAACCCTAACCCTAACCCTAACCCTAACACCTACCCTACGCCGTACCCTAACCCGTACCCTAACCCGTATCCTAAGCCGTACCCTAACCCTAACCAATACCCTACGCAGTACCCTCACCCGTACCCTCACCCGTACCCTAAGGCGTACCCTAACCCTAACCCTAACCCTAACCCTAACCCTAACCCCTACCCTACGCCGTACCCTCACCCGTACCCTATCCCATACCCTAAGCCGTACCCTAACCCTAACACTAACCCTAACCCTAACCCTAACCCTAAACTACCCTTGACTGCTTTTGCCTCCATTAGATTTCCTAAGCACTAGTGTTTTAAGGAACAGGTTAAAAAGAAAATCCTAATGTGATTTTTTTATAATGTGTTTATTCTTTATCTTATCCTAGTGACTAAAATCTTCTCCATGGCTGGACCCCAAATAATATTCATTTACGTGCTAAGTGGTATCTAGAGAGTGGGATAGGTTTAATAAATACCCTAATCCTAACGTGTACCCTAACCCTAACCCATACCCTAACCCTAACGCGTACCCTAACCCTAACCCAAACCCTAACCCTAACACGTACGCTAATCCTAACCCGTACCCTAAACCAATCCCTAACCCTAAAACTAACCCTAACCCTAACCCATACCCTAAGCCGTACCCTAACCCTAACCCTAACCCATACGCTACGCCGTACCCTCACCCGTACCCTAACCCGTATCCTAAGCCGTACCCTAACCCTAACCCTAACCCTAACCTATACCCTACGCCGTACCCTCACCTGTACCCTAACCCGTACCCTAAGCCGTACCCTAACCCTAACCCTAACCCTAACCCCTACCCTACGCCGTACCCTAACCCGTACCCTAACCCGTATCCTAGGCCGTACCCTAACCCTAAACAATACCCTACGCAGTACCCTCACCCGTACCCTCACCCGTAACCTAAGCCGTACCCTAACCCTAACCCTAACCCTAACCCTAACCCTAACCCCTACCCTACGCCGTACCCTCACCCGTACCCTATCCCATACCCTAAGCCGTACCCTAACCCTAACACTAACCCTAACCCTAACCCTAACCCTAAACTACCCTTGACTGCTTTTGCCTCCATTAGATTTCCTAAGCACTAGTGTTTTAAGGAACAGGTTAAAAAGAAAATCCTAAAGTGATTTTTTTATGATGTGTTTATTCTTTATCTTATCCTAGTGACTAAAATCTTCTCCATGGCTGGACCCCAAATAATATTCCTTTACGTGCTAAGTGGTATCTAGAGAGTGGGATAGGTTTAATAAATACCCTAATCCTAACGTGTACCCTAACCCTAACCCATACCCTAACCCTAACGCGTACCCTAACCCTAACCCAAACCCTAACCCTAACACGTACGCTAATCCTAACCCGTACCCTAAACCAATCCCTAACCCTAAAACTAACCCTAACCCTAACCCTAACCCTAACCCATACCCTACGCCGTACCCTCACATGTACCCTAACCCGTACCCTAAGCCGTACCCTAACCCTAACCCTAACCCTAACCCATACGCTACGCCGTACCCTCACCTGTAACCTAACCCGTATCCTAAGCCGTACCCTAACCCTAACCCTAACCCTAACCTATACCCTACGCCGTACCCTCACCTGTACCCTAACCCGTACCCTAAGCCGTACCCTAACCCTAACCCTAACCCTAACCCTAACCCCTACCCTACGCCGTACCCTAACCCGTACCCTAACCCGTATCCTAAGCCATACCCTAACCCTAACCAATACCCTACGCAGTACCCTCACCCGTACCCTCACCCGTACCCTAAGCCGTACCCTAACCCTAACCCTAACCCTAACCCTAACCCTAACCCCTACCCTACGCCGTACCCTCACCCGTACCCTATCCCATACCCTAAGCCGTACCCTAACCCTAACACTAACCCTAACCCTCACCCTAACCCTAAACTACCCTTGACTGCTTTTGCCTCCATTAGATTTCCTAAGCACTAGTGTTTTAAGGAACAGGTTAAAAAGAAAATCCTAATGTGATTTTTTTATAATGTGTTTATTCTTTATCTTATCCTAGTGACTAAAATCTTCTCCATGGCTGGACCCCAAATAATATTCCTTTACGTGCTAAGTGGTATCTAGAGAGTGGGATAGGTTTAATAAATACCCTAATCCTAACGTGTACCCTAACCCTAACCCATACCCTAACCCTAACGCGTACCCTAACCCTAACCCAAAGCCTAACCCTAACACATACGCTAATCCTAACCCGTACCCTAAACCAATCCCTAACCCTAAAACTAACCCTAACCCTAACCCTAACCCTAACCCATACCCTACGCTGTACCCTCACCCCTAACCCTAACCCTAACCTATACCCTACGCCGTACCCTCACCTGTACCCTAACCCGTACCCTAAGCCGTACCCTAACCCTAACCCTAACCCTAACCCCTACCCTACGCCGTACCCTAACCCGTACCCTAACCCGTATCCTAGGCCGTACCCTAACCCTAACCAATACCCTACGCAGTACCCTCACCCGTACCCTCACCCGTACCCTAAGCCGTACCCTAACCCTAACCCTAACCCTAACCCTAAACCTAGCCCCTACCCTACACCGTACCCTCACCCGTACCCTATCCCATACCCTAAGCCGTACCCTAACCCTAACACTAACCCTAACCCTAACCCTAACCCTAAACTACCCTTGACTGCTTTTGCCTCCTTTAGATTTCCTAAGCACTAGTGTTTTAAGGAACAGGTTAAAAAGAAAATCCTAAAGTGATTTTTTTATGATGTGTTTATTCTTTATCTTATCCTAGTGACTAAAATCTTCTCCATGGCTGGACCCCAAATAATATTCCTTTACGTGCTAAGTGGTATCTAGAGAGTGGGATAGGTTTAATAAATACCCTAATCCTAACGTGTACCCTAACCCTAACCCATACCGTAACCCTAACGCGTACCCTAACCCTAACCCAAACCCTAACCCTAACACGTACGCTAATCCTAACCCGTACCCTAAACCAATCCCTAACCCTAAAACTAACCCTAACCCTAACCCTAACCCTAACCCATACCCTACGCCGTACCCTCACCCGTACCCTAACCCGTACCCTAAGCCGTACCCTAACCCTAACCCTAACCCTAACCCATACGCTACGCCGTACCCTCACCTGTAACCTAACCCGTATCCTAAGCCGTACCCTAACCGTAACCCTAACACTAAACTATACCCTACGCCGTACCCTCACCTGTACCCTAACCCGTACCCTAAGCCATACCCTAACCCTAACCCTAACCCTAACCCTAACCCTAACCCCTACCCTACGCCGTACCCTAACCCGTACCCTAACCCGTATCCTAAGCCGTACCCTAACCCTAACCAATACCCTATGCAGTACCCTCACCCGTACCCTCACCCGTACCCTAAGCCGTACCCTAACCCTAACCCTAACCCTAACCCCTACCGTACGCCGTACCCTAACCCGTACCCTAACCCGTATCCTAGGCCGTACCCTAACCCTAACCAATACCGTACGCAGTACCCTCACCCGTACCCTCACCCGTAACCTAAGCCGTACCCTAACCCTAACCCTAACCCTAACCCTAACCCCTACCCTACGCCGTACCCTCACCCGTACCCTATCCCATACCCTAAGCCGTACCCTAACCCTAACACTAACCCTAACCCTAACCCTAACCCTAAACTACCCTTGACTGCTTTTGCCTCCATTAGATTTCCTAAGCACTAGTGTTTTAAGGAACAGGTTAAAAAGAAAATCCTAAAGTGATTTTTTTATGATGTGTTTATTCTTTATCTTATCCTAGTGACTAAAATCTTCTCCATGGCTGGACCCCAAATAATATTCCTTTACGTGCTAAGTGGTATCTAGAGAGTGGGATAGGTTTAATAAATACCCTAATCCTAACGTGTACCCTAACCCTAACCCATACCCTAACCCTAACGCTTACCCTAACCCTAACCCAAACCCTAATCCTAACACGTACGCTAATCCTAACCCGTACCCTAAACCAATCCCTAACCCTAAAACTAACCCTAACCCTAACCCTAACCCTAACCTATACCCTACGCCGTACCCTCACCCGTACCCTAACCCGTACCCTAAGCCGTACCCTAACCCTAACCCTAACCCTAACCCTAACACCTACCCTACGCCGTACCCTAACCCGTACCCTAACCCGTATCCTAAGCCGTACCCTAACCCTAACCAATACCCTACGCAGTACCCTCACCCGTACCCTCACCCGTACCCTAAGGCGTACCCTAACCCTAACCCTAACCCTAACCCTAACCCTAACCCCTACCCTACGCCGTACCCTCACCCGTACCCTATCCCATACCCTAAGCCGTACCCTAACCCTAACACTAACCCTAACCCTAACCCTAACCCTAAACTACCCTTGACTGCTTTTGCCTCCATTAGATTTCCTAAGCACTAGTGTTTTAAGGAACAGGTTAAAAAGAAAATCCTAATGTGATTTTTTTATAATGTGTTTATTCTTTATCTTATCCTAGTGACTAAAATCTTCTCCATGGCTGGACCCCAAATAATATTCATTTACGTGCTAAGTGGTATCTAGAGAGTGGGATAGGTTTAATAAATACCCTAATCCTAACGTGTACCCTAACCCTAACCCATACCCTAACCCTAACGCGTACCCTAACCCTAACCCAAACCCTAACCCTAACACGTACGCTAATCCTAACCCGTACCCTAAACCAATCCCTAACCCTAAAACTAACCCTAACCCTAACCCATACCCTAAGCCGTACCCTAACCCTAACCCTAACCCATACGCTACGCCGTACCCTCACCCGTACCCTAACCCGTATCCTAAGCCGTACCCTAACCCTAACCCTAACCCTAACCTATACCCTACGCCGTACCCTCACCTGTACCCTAACCCGTACCCTAAGCCGTACCCTAACCCTAACCCTAACCCTAACCCCTACCCTACGCCGTACCCTAACCCGTACCCTAACCCGTATCCTAGGCCGTACCCTAACCCTAAACAATACCCTACGCAGTACCCTCACCCGTACCCTCACCCGTAACCTAAGCCGTACCCTAACCCTAACCCTAACCCTAACCCTAACCCTAACCCCTACCCTACGCCGTACCCTCACCCGTACCCTATCCCATACCCTAAGCCGTACCCTAACCCTAACACTAACCCTAACCCTAACCCTAACCCTAAACTACCCTTGACTGCTTTTGCCTCCATTAGATTTCCTAAGCACTAGTGTTTTAAGGAACAGGTTAAAAAGAAAATCCTAAAGTGATTTTTTTATGATGTGTTTATTCTTTATCTTATCCTAGTGACTAAAATCTTCTCCATGGCTGGACCCCAAATAATATTCCTTTACGTGCTAAGTGGTATCTAGAGAGTGGGATAGGTTTAATAAATACCCTAATCCTAACGTGTACCCTAACCCTAACCCATACCCTAACCCTAACGCGTACCCTAACCCTAACCCAAACCCTAACCCTAACACGTACGCTAATCCTAACCCGTACCCTAAACCAATCCCTAACCCTAAAACTAACCCTAACCCTAACCCTAACCCTAACCCATACCCTACGCCGTACCCTCACATGTACCCTAACCCGTACCCTAAGCCGTACCCTAACCCTAACCCTAACCCTAACCCATACGCTACGCCGTACCCTCACCTGTAACCTAACCCGTATCCTAAGCCGTACCCTAACCCTAACCCTAACCCTAACCTATACCCTACGCCGTACCCTCACCTGTACCCTAACCCGTACCCTAAGCCGTACCCTAACCCTAACCCTAACCCTAACCCTAACCCCTACCCTACGCCGTACCCTAACCCGTACCCTAACCCGTATCCTAAGCCATACCCTAACCCTAACCAATACCCTACGCAGTACCCTCACCCGTACCCTCACCCGTACCCTAAGCCGTACCCTAACCCTAACCCTAACCCTAACCCTAACCCTAACCCCTACCCTACGCCGTACCCTCACCCGTACCCTATCCCATACCCTAAGCCGTACCCTAACCCTAACACTAACCCTAACCCTCACCCTAACCCTAAACTACCCTTGACTGCTTTTGCCTCCATTAGATTTCCTAAGCACTAGTGTTTTAAGGAACAGGTTAAAAAGAAAATCCTAATGTGATTTTTTTATAATGTGTTTATTCTTTATCTTATCCTAGTGACTAAAATCTTCTCCATGGCTGGACCCCAAATAATATTCCTTTACGTGCTAAGTGGTATCTAGAGAGTGGGATAGGTTTAATAAATACCCTAATCCTAACGTGTACCCTAACCCTAACCCATACCCTAACCCTAACGCGTACCCTAACCCTAACCCAAAGCCTAACCCTAACACATACGCTAATCCTAACCCGTACCCTAAACCAATCCCTAACCCTAAAACTAACCCTAACCCTAACCCTAACCCTAACCCATACCCTACGCTGTACCCTCACCCCTAACCCTAACCCTAACCTATACCCTACGCCGTACCCTCACCTGTACCCTAACCCGTACCCTAAGCCGTACCCTAACCCTAACCCTAACCCTAACCCCTACCCTACGCCGTACCCTAACCCGTACCCTAACCCGTATCCTAGGCCGTACCCTAACCCTAACCAATACCCTACGCAGTACCCTCACCCGTACCCTCACCCGTACCCTAAGCCGTACCCTAACCCTAACCCTAACCCTAACCCTAAACCTAGCCCCTACCCTACACCGTACCCTCACCCGTACCCTATCCCATACCCTAAGCCGTACCCTAACCCTAACACTAACCCTAACCCTAACCCTAACCCTAAACTACCCTTGACTGCTTTTGCCTCCTTTAGATTTCCTAAGCACTAGTGTTTTAAGGAACAGGTTAAAAAGAAAATCCTAAAGTGATTTTTTTATGATGTGTTTATTCTTTATCTTATCCTAGTGACTAAAATCTTCTCCATGGCTGGACCCCAAATAATATTCCTTTACGTGCTAAGTGGTATCTAGAGAGTGGGATAGGTTTAATAAATACCCTAATCCTAACGTGTACCCTAACCCTAACCCATACCCTAACCCTAACGCGTACCCTAACCCTAACCCAAACCCTAACCCTAACACGTACGCTAATCCTAACCCGTACCCTAAACCAATCCCTAACCCTAAAACTAACCCTAACCCTAACCCTAACCCTAACCCATACCCTACGCCGTACCCTCACATGTACCCTAACCCGTACCCTAAGCCGTACCCTAACCCTAACCCTAACCCTAACCCATACGCTACGCCGTACCCTCACCTGTAACCTAACCCGTATCCTAAGCCGTACCCTAACCCTAACCCTAACCCTAACCTATACCCTACGCCGTACCCTCACCTGTACCCTAACCCGTACCCTAAGCCGTACCCTAACCCTAACCCTAACCCTAACCCTAACCCCTACCCTACGCCGTACCCTAACCCGTACCCTAACCCGTATCCTAAGCCATACCCTAACCCTAACCAATACCCTACGCAGTACCCTCACCCGTACCCTCACCCGTACCCTAAGCCGTACCCTAACCCTAACCCTAACCCTAACCCTAACCCTAACCCCTACCCTACGCCGTACCCTCACCCGTACCCTATCCCATACCCTAAGCCGTACCCTAACCCTAACACTAACCCTAACCCTCACCCTAACCCTAAACTACCCTTGACTGCTTTTGCCTCCATTAGATTTCCTAAGCACTAGTGTTTTAAGGAACAGGTTAAAAAGAAAATCCTAATGTGATTTTTTTATAATGTGTTTATTCTTTATCTTATCCTAGTGACTAAAATCTTCTCCATGGCTGGACCCCAAATAATATTCCTTTACGTGCTAAGTGGTATCTAGAGAGTGGGATAGGTTTAATAAATACCCTAATCCTAACGTGTACCCTAACCCTAACCCATACCCTAACCCTAACGCGTACCCTAACCCTAACCGAAAGCCTAACCCTAACACATACGCTAATCCTAACCCGTACCCTAAACCAATCCCTAACCCTAAAACTAACCCTAACCCTAACCCTAACCCTAACCCATACCCTACGCTGTACCCTCACCCGTACCCTAACCCGTACCCTAAGCCGTACCCTAACCCTAACCCTAACCCTAACCCATACGCTACGCCGTACCCTCACCCGTACCCTAACCCGTATCCTAAGCCGTACCCTAACCCTAACCCTAACCCTAACCTATACCCTACGCCGTACCCTCACCTGTACCCTAACCCGTACCCTAAGCCGTACCCTAACCCTAACCCTAACCCTAACCCCTACCCTACGCCGTACCCTAACCCATACCCTAACCCGTATCCTAGGCCGTACCCTAACCCTAACCAATACCCTACGCAGTACCCTCACCCGTACCCTCACCCGTAACCTAAGCCGTACCCTAACCCTAACCCTAACCCTAACCCTAACCCCTACCCTACGCCGTACCCTCACCCGTACCCTATCCCATACCCTAAGCCGTACCCTAACCCTAACACTAACCCTAACCCTAACCCTAACCCTAAACTACCCTTGACTGCTTTTGCCTCCATTAGATTTCCTAAGCACTAGTGTTTTAAGGAACAGGTTAAAAAGAAAATCCTAAAGTGATTTTTTTATGATGTGTTTATTCTTTATCTTATCCTAGTGACTAAAATCTTCTCCATGGCTGGACCCCAAATAATATTCCTTTACGTGCTAAGTGGTATCTAGAGAGTGGGATAGGTTTAATAAATACCCTAATCCTAACGTGTACCCTAACCCTAACCCATACCGTAACCCTAACGCGTACCCTAACCCTAACCCAAACCCTAACCCTAACACGTACGCTAATCCTAACCCGTACCCTAAACCAATCCCTAACCCTAAAACTAACCCTAACCCTAACCCTAACCCTAACCCATACCCTACGCCGTACCCTCACCCGTGCCCTAACCCGTACCCTAAGCCGTACCCTAACCCTAACCCTAACCCTAACCCATACGCTACGCCGTACCCTCACCTGTAACCTAACCCGTATCCTAAGCCGTACCCTAACCGTAACCCTAACACTAAACTATACCCTACGCCGTACCCTCACCTGTACCCTAACCCGTACCCTAAGCCATACCCTAACCCTAACCCTAACCCTAACCCTAACCCTAACCCCTACCCTACGCCGTATCCTAACCCGTACCCTAACCCGTATCCTAAGCCGTACCCTAACCCTAACCAATACCCTATGCAGTACCCTCACCCGTACCCTCACCCGTACCCTAAGCCGTACCCTAACCCTAACCCTAACCCTAACCCCTACCGTACGCCGTACCCTAACCCGTACCCTAACCCGTATCCTAGGCCGTACCCTAACCCTAACCAATACCCTACGCAGTACCCTCACCCGTACCCTCACCCGTAACCTAAGCCGTACCCTAACCCTAACCCTAACCCTAACCCTAACCCCTACCCTACGCCGTACCCTCACCCGTACCCTATCCCATACCCTAAGCCGTACCCTAACCCTAACACTAACCCTAACCCTAACCCTAACCCTAAACTACCCTTGACTGCTTTTGCCTCCATTAGATTTCCTAAGCACTAGTGTTTTAAGGAACAGGTTAAAAAGAAAATCCTAAAGTGATTTTTTTATGATGTGTTTATTCTTTATCTTATCCTAGTGACTAAAATCTTCTCCATGGCTGGACCCCAAATAATATTCCTTTACGTGCTAAGTGGTATCTAGAGAGTGGGATAGGTTTAATAAATACCCTAATCCTAACGTGTACCCTAACCCTAACCCATACCCTAACCCTAACGCTTACCCTAACCCTAACCCAAACCCTAATCCTAACACGTACGCTAATCCTAACCCGTACCCTAAACCAATCCCTAACCCTAAAACTAACCCTAACCCTAACCCTAACCCTAACCTATACCCTACGCCGTACCCTCACCCGTACCCTAACCCGTACCCTAAGCCGTACCCTAACCCTAACCCTAACCCTAACCCTAACCCCTACCCTACGCCGTACCCTAACCCGTACCCTAACCCGTATCCTAAGCCGTACCCTAACCCTAACCAATACCCTACGCAGTACCCTCACCCGTACCCTCACCCGTACCCTAAGGCGTACCCTAACCCTAACCCTAACCCTAACCCTAACCCTAACCCTAACCCTAACCCCTACCCTACGCCGTACCCTCACCCGTACCCTATCCCATACCCTAAGCCGTACCCTAACCCTAACACTAACCCTAACCCTAACCCTAACCCTAAACTACCCTTGACTGCTTTTGCCTCCATTAGATTTCCTAAGCACTAGTGTTTTAAGGAACAGGTTAAAAAGAAAATCCTAATGTGATTTTTTTATAATGTGTTTATTCTTTATCTTATCCTAGTGACTAAAATCTTCTCCATGGCTGGACCCCAAATAATATTCCTTTACGTGCTAAGTGGTATCTAGAGAGTGGGATAGGTTTAATAAATACCCTAATCCTAACGTGTACCCTAACCCTAACCCATACCCTAACCCTAACGCGTACCCTAACCCTAACCCAAACCCTAACCCTAACACGTACGCTAATCCTAACCCGTACCCTAAACCAATCCCTAACCCTAAAACTAACCCTAACCCTAACCCATACCCTAAGCCGTACCCTAACCCTAACCCTAACCCATACGCTACGCCGTACCCTCACCCGTACCCTAACCCGTATCCTAAGCCGTACCCTAACCCTAACCCTAACCCTAACCTATACCCTACGCCGTACCCTCACCTGTACCCTAACCCGTACCCTAAGCCGTACCCTAACCCTAACCCTAACCCCTACCCTACGCCGTACCCTAACCCGTACCCTAACCCGTATCCTAGGCCGTACCCTAACCCTAAACAATACCCTACGCAGTACCCTCACCCGTACCCTCACCCGTAACCTAAGCCGTACCCTAACCCTAACCCTAACCCTAACCCTAACCCCTACCCTACGCCGTACCCTCACCCGTACCCTATCCCATACCCTAAGCCGTACCCTAACCCTAACACTAACCCTAACCCTAACCCTAACCCTAAACTACCCTTGACTGCTTTTGCCTCCATTAGATTTCCTAAGCACTAGTGTTTTAAGGAACAGGTTAAAAAGAAAATCCTAAAGTGATTTTTTTATGATGTGTTTATTCTTTATCTTATCCTAGTGACTAAAATCTTCTCCATGGCTGGACCCCAAATAATATTCCTTTACGTGCTAAGTGGTATCTAGAGAGTGGGATAGGTTTAATAAATACCCTAATCCTAACGTGTACCCTAACCCTAACCCATACCCTAACCCTAACGCGTACCCTAACCCTAACCCAAACCCTAACCCTAACACGTACGCTAATCCTAACCCGTACCCTAAACCAATCCCTAACCCTAAAACTAACCCTAACCCTAACCCTAACCCTAACCCATACCCTACGCCGTACCCTCACATGTACCCTAACCCGTACCCTAAGCCGTACCCTAACCCTAACCCTAACCCTAACCCATACGCTACGCCGTACCCTCACCTGTAACCTAACCCGTATCCTAAGCCGTACCCTAACCCTAACCCTAACCCTAACCTATACCCTACGCCGTACCCTCACCTGTACCCTAACCCGTACCCTAAGCCGTACCCTAACCCTAACCCTAACCCTAACCCTAACCCCTACCCTACGCCGTACCCTAACCCGTACCCTAACCCGTATCCTAAGCCATACCCTAACCCTAACCAATACCCTACGCAGTACCCTCACCCGTACCCTCACCCGTACCCTAAGGCGTACCCTAACCCTAACCCTAACCCTAACCCTAACCCTAACCCCTACCCTACGCCGTACCCTCACCCGTACCCTATCCCATACCCTAAGCCGTACCCTAACCCTAACACTAACCCTAACCCTCACCCTAACCCTAAACTACCCTTGACTGCTTTTGCCTCCATTAGATTTCCTAAGCACTAGTGTTTTAAGGAACAGGTTAAAAAGAAAATCCTAATGTGATTTTTTTATAATGTGTTTATTCTTTATCTTATCCTAGTGACTAAAATCTTCTCCATGGCTGGACCCCAAATAATATTCCTTTACGTGCTAAGTGGTATCTAGAGAGTGGGATAGGTTTAATAAATACCCTAATCCTAACGTGTACCCTAACCCTAACCCATACCCTAACCCTAACGCGTACCCTAACCCTAACCCAAAGCCTAACCCTAACACATACGCTAATCCTAACCCGTACCCTAAACCAATCCCTAACCCTAAAACTAACCCTAACCCTAACCCTAACCCTAACCCATACCCTACGCTGTACCCTCACCCGTACCCTAACCCGTACCCTAAGCCGTACCCTAACCCTAACCCTAACCCTAACCCATACGCTACGCCGTACCCTCACCCGTACCCTAACCCGTATCCTAAGCCGTACCCTAACCCTAACCCTAACCCTAACCTATACCCTACGCCGTACCCTCACCTGTACCCTAACCCGTACCCTAAGCCGTACCCTAACCCTAACCCTAACCCTAACCCCTACCCTACGCCGTACCCTAACCCATACCCTAACCCGTATCCTAGGCCGTACCCTAACCCTAACCAATACCCTACGCAGTACCCTCACCCGTACCCTCACCCGTAACCTAAGCCGTACCCTAACCCTAACCCTAACCCTTACCCTAACCCCTACCCTACACCGTACCCTCACCCGTACCCTATCCCATACCCTAAGCCGTACCCTAACCCTAACACTAACCCTAACCCTAACCCTAACCCTAAACTACCCTTGACTGCTTTTGCCTCCATTAGATTTCCTAAGCACTAGTGTTTTAAGGAACAGGTTAAAAAGAAAATCCTAAAGTGATTTTTTTATGATGTGTTTATTCTTTATCTTATCCTAGTGACTAAAATCTTCTCCATGGCTGGACCCCAAATAATATTCCTTTACGTGCTAAGTGGTATCTAGAGAGTGGGATAGGTTTAATAAATACCCTAATCCTAACGTGTACCCTAACCCTAACCCATACCGTAACCGTAACGCGTACCCTAACCCTAACCCAAACCCTAACCCTAACACGTACGCTAATCCTAACCCGTACCCTAAACCAATCCCTAACCCTAAAACTAACCCTAACCCTAACCCTAACCCTAACCCATACCCTACGCCGTACCCTCACCCGTACCCTAACCCGTACCCTAAGCCGTACCCTAACCCTAACCCTAACCCTAACCCATACGCTACGCCGTACCCTCACCTGTAACCTAACCCGTATCCTAAGCCGTACCCTAACCGTAACCCTAACACTAAACTATACCCTACGCCGTACCCTCACCTGTACCCTAACCCGTACCCTAAGCCATACCCTAACCCTAACCCTAACCCTAACCCTAACCCTAACCCCTACCCTACGCCGTACCCTAACCCGTACCCTAACCCGTATCCTAAGCCGTACCCTAACCCTAACCAATACCCTATGCAGTACCCTCACCCGTACCCTCACCCGTACCCTAAGCCGTACCCTAACCCTAACCCTAACCCTAACCCCTACCGTACGCCGTACCCTAACCCGTACCCTAACCCGTATCCTAGGCCGTACCCTAACCCTAACCAATACCCTACGCAGTACCCTCACCCGTACCCTCACCCGTAACCTAAGCCGTACCCTAACCCTAACCCTAACCCTAACCCTAACCCCTACCCTACGCCGTACCCTCACCCGTACCCTATCCCATACCCTAAGCCGTACCCTAACCCTAACACTAACCCTAACCCTAACCCTAACCCTAAACTACCCTTGACTGCTTTTGCCTCCATTAGATTTCCTAAGCACTAGTGTTTTAAGGAACAGGTTAAAAAGAAAATCCTAAAGTGATTTTTTTATGATGTGTTTATTCTTTATCTTATCCTAGTGACTAAAATCTTCTCCATGGCTGGACCACAAATAATATTCCTTTACGTGCTAAGTGGTATCTAGAGAGTGGGATAGGTTTAATAAATACCCTAATCCTAACGTGTACCCTAACCCTAACCCATACCCTAACCCTAACGCTTACCCTAACCCTAACCCAAACCCTAATCCTAACACGTACGCTAATCCTAAACCGTACCCTAAACCAATCCCTAACCCTAAAACTAACCCTAACCCTAACCCTAACCCTAACCTATACCCTACGCCGTACCCTCACCCGTACCCTAACCCGTACCCTAAGCCGTACCCTAACCCTAACCCTAACCCTAACCCTAACCCCTACCCTACGCCGTACCCTAACCCGTACCCTAACCCGTATCCTAAGCCGTACCCTAACCCTAACCAATACCCTACGCAGTACCCTCACCCGTACCCTCACCCGTACCCTAAGGCGTACCCTAACCCTAACCCTAACCCTAACCCTAACCCTAACCCCTACCCTACGCCGTACCCTCACCCGTACCCTATCCCATACCCTAAGCCGTACCCTAACCCTAACACTAACCCTAACCCTAACCCTAACCCTAAACTACCCTTGACTGCTTTTGCCTCCATTAGATTTCCTAAGCACTAGTGTTTTAAGGAACAGGTTAAAAAGAAAATCCTAATGTGATTTTTTTATAATGTGTTTATTCTTTATCTTATCCTAGTGACTAAAATCTTCTCCATGGCTGGACCCCAAATAA
>NW_026871381.1:0-2500 GCF_028564815.1 Eubalaena glacialis | reverse complement strand
GTTGAAGAATGGGTTTGGACCTGGCAGGTCCAGTGGCTCACACTATCTCAGTGTGACCTTGCTTATCTCCAAACCTTTGTCCTGCTCAGTGCCTTTGGGGGACCCCATTCACAGGCACAGGCTCTCTCTCTGCCCTTGGGCCAACAGCAATTCTAGGCTGACAACCACTCACCATCCATTCTCCGAGAAAGAGTTTCTCCTTTTCTTGGACTCCAAGAAAGTCATGGTTTTAAATGCCTTTGATCTGGCTTGCGTTGCATTCTCATCTTGACCCATCAACAGAAGATGGAAAATGGGACTGGCTACATGTGGGCTGTAAACCCATCTTCGAGCTGGGTGGAACATGGGCTCACCCTTCTGCAACTGTTTGGACTGGAAGCAGGTGAGATGTAATTCCCAAAGGAAAACTGAGGCATTTGGGCATGAGAACAGATGCTGGCTGGCAGAAAGCAACAGATTCTAAGTCAATGACAGCTCACTGCACAGCACAGAATCTGACACAAAAGGAAGAAAGGGGTTCACTCACGGTCAGGGGCTGCAGCTACTCATCCAGTGTTCTTACTATCCCTCCCAAGACTGCAATAAGTTCTTTCACTTACTGAAAAGTCAGGATCATTGGTGGTGGTGAACTCAACTCTCTTTCCTTGGGCATCAGGTCTTCACATCTCAGAGGCTGACCCAAAACAGCCCATGTGCCCCCGGAAGACACACAGACCTCATTCCTGCCCCTGAGAGGTGGAAGCCCTTGAGTTATGCCATCTCCCTGGCCATACTAATTGCCCATCCCTGAAAAACAATACTGCTCCTTTTCCAGTTTCTTCTCTCTCCTTTACTAAGAGGAAGAAACCAAATGCTAGAGTGGTAAGGAAACTCTTGTGCAATGAAGTAATGGGAGGCTCAAGAATTATTGCATGCCATGGAACCCATAATTGGCAGGCTTTCCAGAGGCCACATGGATGCATATGGCTCTCCAAGACAATGCAGTGTCAGTGTGAACCTTCCATTGGAAGGTCCAGTTGCCCCCATATCTTTGATTCTTAATGAATATGAACGTCAAAATTTCTAATGACTGAAAGGACAGAGGATTGCAGGGCCATGGTCTGCTGTAGGGTTGTTGTGTCAGGGACACACTCCAATGTTTAGAGGATTATTACTTCTCTTGGCAGCCTATGAGACTGTGAGCGGTAGGCCTTTTTCTCAACCACATGCATGTTGGTAGTTGAAACTTCTCAAAGGAATGTCTACACTGCCCAGGTAGCTGTTGAATTGCCCGGCATCATGGTCAGCTCCGTGACTATACATGAGGACCTGACAATGCCCAGGCTGGACTGAGCTAGAGGACCACAGATGTCTGCCTGGATAGTCAGAGGTCAAGGGCTGTCCTGCCTGAGACTTGATCATCTATTCATGCCCACTCAGATGGGACAAACGATGCCTCCAGTGCCAGGAGGGCCCCACCAGCCCTTAAGAAGGCAGCATCTGGGGGCTGGCAGGTCACTGCACCCAGTCCTGTATAAATCCACATATGTCCACTGAGTGCCCTCCTGTCTGGGCTGTGCTGGAACCTGGGGCTGCCCAGGCAGAGTAGGGCCAGCATCACCCTTCCCAGGTAGGAGGGCAGAAGGAAACCATGCATGACTTCTGACACCCTCTCCAATCCTTGACAGAGGTTGAGTTAGATAAGAAACAGTCTGAGACAAGAACAGACATTTCATTCTTCTCTCAGAGCCCAGGACTGGGGGAAGGGAGGCCAGAAAAACAGTTATTGACCTCAGCTCCCTGACTCCTGTTTGACCCTGGGCAAGTCCTATCCATTCTGGAGGCTTCAGAGAGAAGGAGAGGGGAGGGCAATGAGGGCCAATTGTGCCTAAACCTAACTCTAACCTTTACCCTAAGAACCCTAACCTCTAACTTTAACCCCCTAACAACACTAGCCCCAGACCCCAAGACCCTCGCCCCTGACCCCTAAACTCTAATCCCCGACCCTGACCTTTTAACCACAACCCTCTACCATGACTCTCCAACAATGACACATAACCCTAAACCGTGACCCCTGAACCCTCACACTGACTCGACCCCAGGCCTAAAGCCTGGCCTAGTGGGTACCGAGGGATGACTGTAAGAACTCTCAAATAAACCAAGGAATTAAATCTTCCTGACCATGAATTTAGCAATGGTTTCTTAGATTTGACAGTAAAGCATAAGAAATAAAAGAAAAAAATACACAAATTGGATTTGCTCAAAATTACAAACCTTTGTGCATCAAAAGAGGCTATCCAGAAAGTAAAAAGACAGCCCACAGAATGGAAGACAATATTGGCACATTATATATCTGATAAGACTCTTTACCGAGAATATACCCAGGACTTTTACAACTCATCAACAAAAAGACAAGCAATAAAATTTTTGAAACAGACAAATGGCTTGCATGGACTGCTCTCCAGGCAAGACATACAAATGGTCAACAAGGACGTGAAAAGATGTCAAACATCAGTAGGCA